>NC_069097.1:8510926-8750163 GCF_947172395.1 Bicyclus anynana | reverse complement strand
TTTGTTTTTCGTTATGTTGTTCAATTTACTTGCAATTAGGTAAAAATGGTTTTGGCGCTCACGTCATAAAATTTGCGTCGCGCGTCAATCGCTCCGTGCTTTTCACTCACGTGTAAGTCATAATTCGGCGTCTCGTTTGCGCTACGAATTTTATCTCTATCGTACCAACACGCTGCGCGCTCTTAATTACACTCTCGATCAAGTCATCAATATTCTCTTTCTGTGCGCTTTCATTTGAGACCTCACTCGAGCATATTTGCAGACATTCTTTTCATTAAAGTGCTACGGACTAAATTATCGTAGCAGTAATACTGTATCGGATTTGGAATTTACCAAGAACATATTCTAATACATCGGTTTAAATCAGATTTCCCTAAATGGATACGAATGGCTTCATTTAATGATGCGTGTAATAGGTAATTATAAATTACTTGCGACTTGAGTAAAGTAACACAGTGGTAATAAATAGCATAATATGAAAAAGAGAAAAATATTTTATTCTCAATCATGCTTATCCCCAGCTCTTTCATCCAAACGCAACGTAAGAGAGAGCGGAGACTTTTAAATTCCGCTATTGGTTGACATTTGTCTTTTCTCTTCTCAAGATATTATCGTATAAATTGATAAACATAAATAAAACATAAATTGAATAACCCATTTCCGGGTCACTGTTTAGTACGAGTCTCCTTTCAGAATGAGAGGGGTTATAGCTTGGCAAGTTCGTTGACGACACTCCCATAATATGTGGGCGACGGGTTGAAAGGACTGCGCAGGTGTGAAGTCGAGCACGCGGGGCATCGCTAACCCTCTCCCGGCCCGCGCGGACCATCGGGAGTGTTATGAATGAATTTGCCAAGGTATAGTCTAACAGTCCACCACGCTCCTAGAGCCGTTATAGACCAGTAAATGTCTTACCTTTGATTCGAAAGGCCCAAGAAGAAGAAGAAGAAGAAATACTTTATTGCACACAAAAATACAATTATAAATTAAAACAATAAAAAGATAAATTAAACTTAGCATGTAAAGGCGGCCTTATAATTATACCTTATACTAAAAGTAATCTCTACCAGGCAACCCCTGACGAGAGAACTTGCGAAGAAGCTGAAGAGTTTGTTTGTTTGAACGCGCTAATCTCAGGAACTACTGCTCCGATTTGAAAAATTCTTTCAGTGTTAGATAGCCCATTTGTCAAAAAAGGCTATAGGTTAAATATTATCCCCGTATTCCTACTGGAACGGGAACTACGCGGGTAAAACCGCGCGGCGTTAGTTAGTCTGATAATAATGATTATTTTGTTTACAGAGCACCACGAAACAGAGTCCGTCCATAACTGTTGATGGGATCTCCACGTACCCGGGTCTGGGTTTCGGGCCCATGGGTCCCGTGGCGCCGTTGCCAGGAGCCCCCGGCACCCAGCTGAGGCAACAGCAGATCACCACCACGGAAGCCGTCACCACCGCCAAACCGAAGAAGGAGCGGACGTTTGTGATTGCAGCAGTCGAATTCCATCGTGTTGAAACGCCATTCTTGATTGGCGTATGGATCTTTTTTGCTAGCATTGCTAAGATAGGTAATTTCCTTACCACCACTTATATTGTAGAATAGCTAGAGCTATCCATTTCCATATGAACTGCAGACCTAAAAGATGGCTGTGCTAATATCAGTCGATGGAATAAGCATAGATTGCCGCTTTAGGAGGATAATAGGCTAGTTTACATTTTTCTTAACAAAAATTGTTCATTAAAAATCTTTTTTTTTATATTTACACCAAGAGTATAGTCATTACTTATTGCTCTGTATTTAACGAGATTCCAGGAAAACTGTGAAAATTCGTCGTTTTTGGACAGACGTCTTTTAGGTTGACGTGTACACTGTACCTATATGTTTTACTAGCTATCCCAGATTTAAGAGTCGGTACAGAGTAGGTACTAGATCTATGAGTTAACCTCAACGCAGTCAGTGACAAGTTTTAGTTAATATTGTTAATTTTCCCATGGAAAATAAATAATAATGATGATTGCACCACATACAAGACATTCTGCACTAAAAGTATGATGAGCGTCCAACTTTAGTGTTTGACATTATGTATCCATTCTTAGTTTGACGGGGCGTGGGTTTCTAAAGTCGATTTCTTGGGTCATTGCTTCCAATGTAATTTTGTGGAGCTTATTGAGACTTCTCATTATTTATAGACAGAAAGTAGAAGGTACTTAGTAGTTACATTGGATTATAGGTAAATTACCGTCCTTTATTTAATTTATCTTAGTTAAGAAGGCACTCCAAGGTTGATCTCTTTTTTTTCTGAATATACCTAACTGGGTATTTTTAGCCGATAAACAAAGCCGAAATTAGCTGTTTCGACTTTATTTTCCTTTTGTTTTGCTTTTGTAACGTTGATAAATAAATCTATACTAATATCAAAATGCTGAAAAGTTTGTTTGTTTGGTTGGTTGAACGCGCTGATCTCATGAACTACTAGCCCGATTTGAAAAATTTTCAGTGTTAAATAGCCCATTTATCGAGGAAGACTATAGGCTATATATTATCCCCGTATTCCTACGGGAATGGGAATCACACGGGTGAAATCGCACGGCGTCAGCTAGTAATAAATAAAAATAATTAAAACAGTCGAGTAAAGGTAAAATAAACCTAGTATAAACGTTTTAAGATAATTGTTATATTATTGGTATCTTGGTATTGGTATATTGATACAGAACAGAAAACGCTAAAAGCTGACGCTGTATCTAGTAAATTAATGAACGCGGAGAGCACTAATAAGACAAATTTATGAAAAATGAACTGTAAACATTACGTTTTTATTGTCTAAAATAAATTACTTATTTTTTTTATTTGTATGAAGTAAAATTTCGACTATACTTCTTTCGCCGTCTAATGGCAAACACCTTTTTGTGCTTTCCTTTGAAAAATCTTCCCTGAGACTTCTCTTTATCCTCTGAAGAAGGTAAAATAGATAAATAGCTCAGAGTGTCGTCTGTTGTCGATTTGCTCGTCACTCAGCTGGCTTTATCTGATGAGTGTGGATATTGTGCAATGGGATTTTCATACTTTGTGAAGATGGTCAAAAAGTATGAAGGAGTTGATAGAGATTTATATCCAGTACGTCTTTTTCTAAATTGTATTCCACGTGACGAACTGTGACCATCAGTGTCTATAGACGAAGGGATAACAGTCGACAAAGATAGATCCGTATCGAAAATAGGATTTGTAAATTTGTCTTCATATCTTAAAGTGTGGTAGTCGCTGTTGTAGGTGCCAGTCTTTGTATTTCTTAGTTCAAAAGATGCACTGGAAGTTTTACATTGAACTACAGAGTCTTTTAAGGCAGAGCTCTCCGATTTAAATTGGCACCCAACATCTCTAATGTACATGACATCGTTACTACTAGCAAAACCTTTATATCCACTTGGTAATGGTGATATACATTTACAATCATTGCAATCATACTGGCACGATTTATTAGATTTACAGCAAGCACAAAACACCTTATTTGAAATAACTGGTGACAAATTTGGAAACAATGTGGGTGATTTCGATATTTCAGGGTTTAAAATGAATCGTGGATAGCTTACATATTCACAGGTTTCCTTAGGATAATTTTTAAATGTCTCTTTTTGCCATTTTGACATGAATTTATAAATAGGGAACCTATTATCTTCAGCATTGTCGGTATCATTTAATTTTTTATTACAAATATCATCGTGGTAGAGCATTTTAGTAAAAGATACACATAAAGGGACATTCACACATCGCGGAGAATGTAAACAAGGAGGAATGTAGTCACAATTATTTTTCATAACTTTTAACTTTTGACAAGACGGCACAGCAATGCAGGGTGGGTAGTGTCTGCACGCTTTTGAGATTCTTATCTTTTTAGGATTATTTTTTGGAACAGATGCTCGGCTGGCACATTTTGGACCCGTATTACAAATATCATTAATAGGTAAAATTTGGCACAACGGTACTGAATCACAACGAGGATTATGATTACAAACATCATTTTCATCTCTACAATCGTTCTCAAAACCATGATGTACATAAGATGATAATATTTCTTGAATTCTGCGATGAGGATTTTTACGTAACTTAAAAGCATCGTCATCTGTTGAACTCCTCACTTCTAATGATTCTTTGCAATTGGGGCAAATTACTTGATTTGTTTTCTTATGAAACCTGCCTTCTATATGAGTATATTTTTGATGTTTTGGTATATGTTTGTTATCAATAACAGATTCTTCAGAAATAGCTGTTTTTGTAGATCCTTTAATATTTATATTTGTAGGTTTATATTTACAATATTTAGAATTTATCATTTTACTATGTCCATCATTCACACTTTCATTTTGCAGGAAAATTGTTTGGGTACTAGTATTTTGATTTGTAACAGTTAAGTTAATATTATTTTTGGCTAACCTTGTAAGCGATTTTTTATCTGTACATGAACATGTATATGAAAATAATTGGCATGGACATGGGTCATCAGTGCGTTTACCTTGGTCTTTCTTTTCAAATGTTTGTTCTTCTGGTATCGGATTACTATACTCAACTCGATATTTCGAATACGACCAAATTTTTTGGCTCATATCATTCTTTACACAAGAATCAGATACAGGTACCATATAGTTATTATCATCAAGTATAATTTCCGAGTTATGAAGACTATTGTTATAGGAATTATGTTTCTCATTTTTTGAAACAACTTTTAAATCGACTTTTTTTAATTTTGGTTTCACCTGTGTAGCAAATTCTTGAACAACAGCTTCCGACTTAATTCTAAATTTATTTTTGTTAAGTATTTCAGTTTTTTCCTTTGCTATTTTTCTATCGTAAATGGGATATTGGGGAATATAGTGATAGGAATAACTTTTCTCTATACAATCCAGATCATAGAATAAAGTACTTGTCGATCTTATAACGACACATTTATCGCTACATATTCTATTTAAGTTATGGTATGCTTCACATGTTATGTAGGATGTTCTATTTAACAAAATCGATTGATTTTTATTTTTAAGCATCTTACAGCAATTCTATGTGATACATGCAGAAAACTCATTGAAATACTCTTAGAAATTATTATTTTTTTAAACAATTTTGTTCCTCACATAAATGAAATATTAATAAAATTTTACGTTGCTACCAAAATAATACATTAGCATAATTGATCTTTCCATGTTTTAAAATAATATTTACTTGTAAATTTTAGACAAAACTTTCATTCACAAAACTATTATATTTATCTGACAATCATAAATGGCATGACATATTTTATGTTCAGTCTAGTAAGTCATTAGTAAGAAAAAGTTTTAATGTAAATCAATAAAGTGTAACTTTATTTGTTTCAGGATTTCATATGGCACCAAGATTATCAAAAATGTTTCCAGAGTCATGTCTCCTTATTTTTGTGGGAGTCTTAATAGGCGCAATTCTTTTAAGTACACACAGTGTTCATGTGCAGCCTTTAACGCCAGATACCTTTTTCCTTTATATGCTACCACCAATCATATTGGACGCCGGCTACTTTATGCCTAATCGATTGTTTTTCGATCACCTTGGAACTATTCTCTTGTTTGCTGTAGTAGGAACAGTATTCAATACTCTAACAATTGGTAAGTTTTTATGAAATGAATCATTTAATTCTTTGAAGTGCTGCAAACTATTAAATAAAATGAATTTTCATTATGTTTTTGTAACAGGTACTTCTTTATGGGCTTGTGGACAAACAGGAATGTTCGGATGTCCAACACCATTACTTGATATGCTTTTGTTTGGAGCCCTTATATCCGCTGTAGATCCGGTTGCAGTGCTTGCTGTATTTGAAGAGATTCACGTAGACGAAGTGCTTTACATCGTAGTATTTGGAGAATCTTTGCTCAATGACGCAGTTACTGTTGTTCTTTATCACATGTTTGAAGCTTACACGTAAGTATTGCTCCGTATAAAATCAAACTGAGTTTGATAACTTGTGACCTAAGACAAAAATAATAGCAAATCAAAAACTATAATATCAAGATCAAGGTATGAATCAGTTCTAAAATATATCTTCTCGTATACTACAATAATACTTTCCTCACATCACACAATTCACATTCTGAATCCTAAACCGTTTTTTAGTTTATTTTTTTTTTGCATAATATAATATTTAATTTATAATAGATGTTCTAAATTAATTTCCAGAGAAATGGGTGCTTCACGACTAATGTATACAGACTTCTTGGCCGGCTTTGCTTCATTCTTAGTAGTAGCCGTTGGTGGTACATGTATTGGAGTAGTATGGGGATTTGGTACTGGCCTTGTGACTCGCTTCACAAATGAAGTCAGAGTCATCGAACCAATATTTATATTTGTGATGGCTTATTTGGCTTACCTTAATGCTGAAATGTTCCATATGAGTGGGATTCTTGCGTAAGTTAATTTAGCAATTTATGCTTTTTAAAATTGTTATCACTTTTCATAAAATTATTCTCTTTTAGAAATCCAGATATTTTATTTTTTTTACATTTAACGCTTTTACCATAATGCAAATATAAATACTATTTATTACCATAAACGAAACAGTAGCCGTAGTGGAGTTGTACTACTGTAGTTGTCAAAGGAGATCTTTTAATATTTAATTCCGTTTTAACCAATTTCCAAAAAGCAGAGGTTTCCTAGTTTGTTGAAATCTTTTATTTTTAGTATAATATGATCACGATTTGTTTCAGTATTACATTCTGTGGCATAACAATGAAGAATTATGTTGAAGCTAACATATCGCACAAATCGCACACCACAATCAAGTACACGATGAAAATGCTTTCGTCGTCCTCTGAAACTATCATATTCATGTTCCTTGGCGTTGCGACAGTGAACAATAATCACGATTGGAACACGTGGTTTGTCTTGTTAACTATAGTTTTTTGCTCAGTCTATCGCATAATAGGTAAGAATGAAAATATTTCATTATTTATTATGTTCTTTTTATCTAGAACTAGATTGGTAATCACTCTGGATTTTATGAATGTTACTATTTTTATTGAGAAAGTATCCATTAGAAAACTTAGCTAGCTTATCCTAATAACTAAAAAACAAATCATGTCCATGAAAAGCAAGAATACTGGCTCCATTGTCGCGTTGGCTCGCCTTTATCCTATGCACAAAAATTAATCAGCCATTCTGTTATCAGCCAAGTCAAAGTGAAGAAATGGGCGATTGAAAAATTTTAAAAATGAATTGTTTAGTAATTAATTATAACACACGGGCTAATACTCCCGTGATAGAACCCGGAGAAATATGAATTACACTTTATTTTAATTAAACAGTTTAAATTCTAAAATATGTAGTATATTACAATTTCAATTTCTCTCCGTTAATGGTATTGTGTGTACTGAAAATTCTGGTTTTGTGATTGAAATTTTCTATTTCAGGAGTGTATATATTTAGTGCGGTAGCGAATAAGTTCCGTCTTCACAAATTGAATACCGTCGAAAAGTTTGTTATGTCTTATGGAGGTAAGATTTATGTATTATGTATATTATTAAATAATGTAATTATAAAATACTGCTTAATATGAACTGAATATCATTAATAATTTGCATTTACGGTTAGATTAGTTATTTATCGTATTCTTTTTTTTTTAATAAATAACACCGTCTCAGTTCTAGATAATGTTATTTGCTTCAAGGTTATTGACCAATGGAAAAAAATAGTCAATTGGTCAAAACCCTGATGCATTTCATTTAGTATCATGTAACGCTTGGGTATTATTTTTATATAATTGACAGTAACTTGGCTTCTACTGTACTGTTACAGTCATTTTAATCTAACATAGCCTAAAATTATGCAAATTAATGGACGGTTATGAAACAGAGAACACCGTTATTGACCTAATTCTAAACTTTACGGGATACAACATATCAACATCGCAGCACCTACATAAAAGCCAACGATCTATAATAATAGATTGTACTTTATTTATCCGTTTAAGCAATAAACAATTTTAGTAACCATAAATCACAATCCATGGCCTACATTTTCTCAACATATACATAAAACAGGTCTCCGAGGCGCGGTCGCATTTGCATTGGTGCTATTAATAGACCCAGAAGTGGTTCATCTTCAGCCAATGTTTGTAACCACGACGATAGCAGTGATCTACTTCACCGTGTTTATCCAGGGAATCACTATCAAGCCATTGGTTAAGATACTAAATGTGAAGACTGGTGAGAAAAGGAAACCGACAATGAATGAAAGAATCCATGAGAGGGTAAAAATATCCTGTATTAAATTATTCTCTATACACCTTCTGTGACGATAACTACGACTCTTATGATGTAGTTGTAAACTGAGACAAATGTGTAAGCTTTTTATTTTGTCTATTAGGACGAATTACTAATAAACACTACCTTAACTAGTCAAACGTGAAAAGTTTAGTGACTTAAAACTATTTTATATACCTAATTCTTATCTCAATCTTTCCTTTATAAGTGATTGCTAAAAGTTGCTACAATAAATAATAATAATATTATTCACTAATCTTTTCTTACAGTTTATGGATCATTTAATGGCAGGTGTTGAGGATATTTTAGGAAAACATGGCAACCATCACATAAGAGATAAATTCAAGAGATTTGACAACAGATTTATTCGACCATTCCTACTTAGAAATTATCAGGTAATTAGTCGTTTAATTGATTGTAATTTTATATCCACAGAATCATCTAATACAGAACGAATGTAATGTATCTTTATACAGGCTTCCTAATCTCTTGTACCAATTTTAGGGAGCTGAGCCCAAAATTTTGGAAACCTATTCAAAACTAGCTATGAAAGACGCAATCGAGTATATGCAAAGAAATGCGTCAACTATTGGTAATATATCTGGCGCAGAGTCTATGTCAGCTATTTTTAAGAACTATACAAGCGCTAATTTTAATGGAAGGTTTGTATACGAAAGTGTTAATCCAATGGCATTATTGAAGTATTTTTAGTTCTGCAATATGTTATATAAAATCATTACTTTCAGCCCAAGCTTTAGTCAATTAGACACCTCAACGTGGAATATTGATATGCAAGAATTGGAATACAATCCGTCCAAAAAAGATTTGACAGATGCTAGGATTCATCATCTTCTTGCTGAAGAACTCTGCAAACCATATCGACGAGTATGTATTTTTACGAACATTTATATAATTTTTCTTGATATCGAATTTTAGAAGCTAAATTAGGAACACTTTCTGAAGTTTGATTCGATTTCAATTAAGCATATTTGGTATCTTCGGTGATATTGTAATACTTATAGTATGTACATGACTTGGTCTAATGATGGAATCATGGTAGCTGGCCATGGAAGCTCCTAAGATAGTTGCATCTTGCTTGATCTCTCATTTCTTGGCAAAAGCTTTTGTAACATGTTACAGCATTTCTATAAAAGTTCGTTTTTCAAATACATTTTAAATGTTAGTTTATTTAACAAAACAAGTAAATATTACGTTAATGTTTTTATCATCAGTTTTATATTTGCAGTATTCATTAAATATGTAACTTAATTCAATATTAATTTGTGTATTAGTCTTACCTACTTTATCACGACTATTTATTTTAGTATTTTTTTTATCTTGGTAAAATTTGTATCCCTAGCATCGTCGATTAAGCTACAGTAGACATGCCGTAAACGACCGAGATTTGGGCACACAAGTGAACTATAAGACTCATATGAATATACGGCGTCTAGTAGGAGACAGGAAACACCATCACAAGCGCAGTAAACGAGGAAAGCAGGCTAGTATATTTATAAGAAGTCCCATAGAAATACAGATCTTCATAAACGAATCAAGTGATTCTATCTTTAAAAATAAAGTTTTACTTTTATAATTGTGATTAGCCGTTAATTTTTTTTCTCAGTGTTAAATAAACTTTCTTTACTCAGTGTTTATTGAATCAATTAATTTAATCTAATATATTCTTTTTTTTCGCTTACAGGATGGAAAGAATCATGTTACTTTCCCAGAATTCCAGCAAAATGGTTCGGCCAAACAGTTCACGCACGGTAAAAAAAAATATTATAGATTAGGTACATAATAATTCTTTAATATAGGTAATCACGAGTGTGAATCGCATGCACGTGTGGAATTACGTTAAGTTTCTTATTATTATTTTAATTTATTTTTATATCACCATTGTTTAAGTTTTATTTTGCAGCACAACACATTGGCTTTTCTTTGGTAAATTAGACTGTCGATATTATTCGTACTGTCGTCTATATTTCTGGTTCTATCTATTAGTACAGCAGATTTCATTATTTAAATTGTTTTTAAAAAAATCATTATAATTATTAGTAATAGTATTCCACAGAGATAGGCTTGATTTTGCATGTCTGCGTTTTTATGTGCTAAATCGTTATTTTTGATAAACATTGTATATTATAATACAAAGTATATTATTATTTAGAATATATAGATAAGTAAATTAGAAATACTACAGTAATCTATACATACGTTGTACGAGTAGAAGATTTTAGTTTAATAACCGAACTTAACCGTAACATTAATAGGTAAATCGTAATACTTTAAGACATTTCTACCCACATTTGACAGTGAGTTTAAAAACAATAAAACCTGAAACAATATGTACGTCACTAGACATTGATCAATGCTCACTTTTGATAGTTGTTAAAATTGTGTACAAAGTGAATTGAGGAGGGGATACAAAATGTAAGTTTGTATTGTCAACAGATTATATTGATGAGGTGCTACAAGAGGACGATGAGCAACCCCGCAGAGAACCAGACGATGGCGGTATTACTTTCACTGCCAAATCCCCGCGTAGGTATTATGCATGTGACACGATGTGTTTCCCTTTTGAACTTGAACATCTGAATGCAAATCTAAATAAAATTTGCTACAGCATATGCATATAGTCTTGGAAACTGTTCAACGATTTTCATGAAGTTTAGAATGTAGGGAGTCTCGGGGCAATAAATAGATCTAGCTAGATTTCGTTTTTAGAAAACGTACCAAAAAAAATCGGTCGTCCAGGTACTGATATTTAGAAACTATATTTGATTTGAAATTAAAGAACGTATAGACAAACATACAGAGGGACAGACATGAAAGAAATGAAAGAAATAGAAGTTGAAAAGTTAATTAGGTAATCTATCACACTTAATAAGACAAAATTACTTAAACGATTTCGTAAGAAAAATAACTCAATTTATAAATTCAAGTAGTTTACTTTAATTTTTATGTTCAAGTTCAAATAAATTTGATGTTGTGAATAACATATTGTTTGTTGTTTTTTATCTCACTTGTAACTTGTTTAATAATTATGACACTAAAATAATTTGGAATTTATTTATATGGTATGTATTGTTTTACTAATATTATTATTAATTTTTAGACCAGATATACTCCCCTTATATTGGTTTAAAATGATGCTGTAACATGCACTTGTGCATGGTAATCTACCTGATTGCAAATATTTGATACTTTATGAATTCCATTTTCATTTTCTGATCATTTTTAACCAAGACCAATTATTTTAGCCTAGACGCTTGTGTTACATCGCGTGTATGTTTTACATACAGTTGTTTTGTATATCAAGTATCCTTCCTTCCTTTTGGATACCGCTCAGTTGGCTAACGTATTATTAATTTGTAACGTTATCTTTTTATAGTTACTGGTATTTATTACTTGCTATTATCAGCTTTTTACCATTGTTTGTGTTTGATTGTCGTTTTCTTCCCTTCTGGCAACTTCATGTGGCACCGCAAACTAACCAAAACTATCAACAACTGGCGATACTAAAATATCAGCTGGATATGATGAAGTCAGTCCGACGTCCTCGCATAAAGAGAACAGTAGTTCTCTGCTAAATCAATTGGCTAACTTGCCTGGCTTCAACCCTCTCAAAGCAAGAATTGTTAAGCAGTATGCTAAAACACCAGAAGAGATACTGCCTACAGCTGTTGAGAAATCATTACCGTGGAGAAGGGACAGATCCACGTACAATTTCGGTATGTGTAATAAAAGTCAGAACAATTGTTCGCTTCTGGATGACCAAAGGTTTACTTTAAAGCGCAGTTTTGTTATTTATCTCATCTTTATGCTTTTTATTGATGGTAAATGCTCAAGCGCTTTGTTTGGTTATCAGAATGTACCAAAAAACTGCATGCCACTTTCTGCGTATGGATGTTGTTAGCTATGCATAACCATTGGTTTTATTTTCATTTAAAAGGAGAAAACTTAACATTGCATTAATCTATGCGAATGGAAACGTACGATTTTAAGTTTTCTTCTTTCTTTTCATAACAATAAGAAATATTATCACGAAAATCTTAAATGCTATCATTATTAGTCAGTATTTACATAAAAAAGACAGCAGCATTAGATCAATCGTTGGAAATTTCTCTTGCCAAAACTTCAGCTTCGGATTTTTTCCAAGCTATGGTTTACTTAATCTAATTAGGAGTTCTAATTAATATTTCATAAATCATGGTGTTAGTAACTTTTTACACTGATGAAGCTGGAGGGTCATTCGCATTCATATTATAGTATTTATTATTAGTATCATTATCGTAATTAATAAAATTTCATATTACTACAGTCATTGAAATGTTTTAACTTCCGTTTGAATTGCTGCCAACATCAGAATAGCATTAGCAATTTCCTTAACTGTTGCCAAATATTAGCAGCATGATTAGAAGATTCATTAAAATTATAATATTAACCTTAATATGTAAATATTTGTTTTCTTCTTTTAGTTCCCAATGAAGACATTCTTGAAGAAGATGAGAGAAGGATGTCTGATGATAATGGTAGGTAAATTTAATTTTAACACTATGTTAGCATTTAAATAATATATTCTAGGTACCTAATTAAAGTTACGAACAAAGAGAGGCCTGTACCTATGTAAGTACTCGGTAGATTCCACTGAATGTGTCACGTAATTTTATGCAACCTATTGGTACCTATTGGTGTAGCGATGAATGAAAAACCCACGACACCTCACTTCCCCGCACGCACGATTTCACACCCGTGAAACTGACTGACTAATTAAGAGAATCTCAATCGGCATGGCCAGGGATCAAAACCTTGGAACTCCATTTTGTAAATCCACTGCGCATACCACTGAGCCACGGACGCCGTCAAGTCAATAATTATTATGCTTAATGATTACTTAGTCCTTCTCAAAACAGTGCTGTTTCATAAAAATAAATTTTATTTCAATGTTATGATAGTTTCAAATAGAGCTTTCTTCTAGTTAATACGTATATTTGTTTATCATTTATAGATACATACATGACAGTCGCAGAACAAGCGCGGGTCGCCACCCCAACGGCAACCGAGACTATGTTGCCATGGAAACGGGAGGAAGCCGAAGGGACAACCGCCCTAAAGCAATCCGAGTTTCCCTCTTGGGCTTCTAACAAGGAATATTTGGCTTACAGTTCACCATCTGCTACATTTTTAGGTAAAACTTTCATATAATTAGTTATATTAATTATACTACTTATCTATCTATTTAAATTTTTATGAGTCGCAGGTTTCAAAATAAGATACATTTTAAATCTAGTAGTCATAATTAGAAATCTAACTTTTTATGTAAATTGAACCAAATTCAAATTCTAAATTAATTTATTTAGAAACTGGGCTTAGTTTACAAGCACTTTTGAAACACCAAATAATTAACAAATAAATTTAAAATGTACAAGTTATCCATCTGAATTAATTAGACAAAAACAAAAAGCATCTCTATTTGGTGAATTTCCTTAACGAAAATATAATTCGAAATTATACCTACTATAAGATTGAACTTACGTGTAACTTTTTTTGATTGTTTTATACTTATTTTTACTCAAATGATTTTGTTCTGTAAACTCCTGAATTTAGCATCAACGAGCGTAAATTTAATGTGCATGCTACCCATGGTAATATGTTTACGAAAACGTTTATATTTTAGCAATTCCACTTTCAAGGCCTTTACTTTTATATGAGCATTTAGATTCCTTGCAAACGTTGCTTTGAACTTTTTTAACACTTTGAGATAAAGCACCTCATTTATTTTATTTCATTAAATTTTTTAAAGTGATTTATAAATTAAAACAAGTTTTTATGAAACCTACCATAGCAAAATTGCTCTATTCCTGCACCTTTTAAACGATTATGTCATTTTAGCTCCTAATAATCTATGCCAACTTTTCTCATCTATTTTTTTCCCCCTCCCCTTTGATACACCCCTCATCATCACCCCTATAGGTGGTATAGAGAAGCCAAAACATCCAAAATCTATCATAGGTCTGTTCCGAAGAGAGAGCTCTAGTTCAACGCAAGCTGCAGATCTACCAGTTCTGTCAGATTCTGAAGGAAAAGCAGATTCAATTAAAGGCGAGAGCTCATCTAAAGCAGATCATTTTGGACACTCGAGACAACATCCAAGTTTATTATCCAAGAGAAGCACAAGCCTTGGTGGACCGTCGGTGTTGTTGATGGAAGATGTCGCTCATTCTGATCCACTTGGTGCATCTTCACGACCTGCCAGCATTATGCAGGGTCCACATCGAGGGCAGTGCAGAAGGGGATCTATGTTAGAATTAACAGGGTGCGTATACTTGTCTATTTTATTATATATATGGAGGGAGTGGATCTGGAACTTAGCACTTATGGAGCCCACCACACCTAAAGCCAGGCTGAGAATTTCACTGAAAATTTATTAGAAGGAAGGCAAAGGAAAAGCAGGTATTTCGTGACCTGACTCAGGATTTGAACCCAGGACCTCGTGATCTGTAACCACATATTTAATTAGGATATTCTTAAATATTATTTGTCTTGATTTTTTGGAAAGTTAATCTAATTACACATTTATTTTTGGAGGGAACGTCAGTTTCAGTCAACGTAGATTGATCGCAATGAGTTAAGTTGATCGTGTATTATATGCATGGTACGATGCGCGGGCTTTGTGTGGTGGTCGGTAACGCTGTAGAAAATAATTGTTATTATTAATAAAACGTAACCATTATTATTCTAATTAATACAACAATAAAATACTCTTAGATAATTATACCCAGGAGATGTGGTGTTGGAGACGTTTGATGCATCATTCAGAACCAACATTTCCTTTCTCAAGGAACTAAAGATAAAAAAAGACTTCCCTCGACTATGCTTTTACGGGTTTTAAAGTTCTTTGGCCACATCTCCAAAAATCAGGATTCAATTGAGCGGTTAGTAGTACAGGGCATAGTCGAAGACAAATTCAAAAAGATTCAGAGGTCGAACTCGCTGGACGTATTTAGTCGAGGCTACTACACACTCATCCATGGTGGAGTGTTCCCATAACCCATCCTCGGCGCCATTTGTAAGGACCCTCGTCCTTATTAGAAGCAAATCACTGGCTCATCCCTACACTTGTATCGCAAGCAACGCACGTCCGCTTTCGTTTAGCGCAGGTGAAAGACTGCTGAATATGCCGACTGCCTGCTTGTCCCGGGTCAGACCACCACTACCACCAGTGTACACACTGTACACACACACGCTAATCGCCAATAGTGATAGAATTGCATAGAAAGAGTCACTCATCTCTGCAACCACGACCATTTTGCCTAGAAGATATTATTATGATGGATATTTGTATTTACAGATCTCTGTCCCGTGATGCGATAACTGAAGAAAAATGCAGCAAGTCACTTCCCGAAAGCGAAAGGATGGGCGTGCGGCGGCTTGCCCTGGGACAACAAAGCTTACCCAGGGAACCATTCAGTCGCCAGCTCACCATGGCCTCCACCCTCCTCACCAGCTCATCGTCCGACGAATCCTCCGATGAGAACACCTGAGTGCCCCGTCGTGGCAACCACGACAGGTTGCCACTGTTAAAATATAGGACACTAGAGTAAGTCTCAAAATTAGCCTGGTTGTAAAGCCACACCTAGGCCTCCGATGCGTGCCATGACATAATCTCGTTAAGAAAAAAAGACACAATCGACCAATGGCGACTGAACCGGAAATATCGCTTTCTCTTTCGTCTTGTCGCAACGAAAGAGAGAGCGATATTTATTTTATTGTTGTCTTTACGAGATTATTGTGGCGTGTTTCTTAGGCTTATTACACGTGTATTCAATTGAATATTTTTGTATGATATGGTATTTGATATGGTGTATTTGTAGCGGGAGATTTGATCGCATTGTGATAGCACACTTTAGCTATAGCATTGATTGTATTTGTACGTACTTTTACCTTCTAAAAATTGTACTATACATAGTGAAAGCCTGTGCTATGCTATTTTTGGTTTAGTTTGATATTATATAGCTAAGGACAAGACGATTGGTAGAATCGTACTCTTTAGAAAACAATGATTCAAATAGAAAGGTAATTATGTATTTAGGGGATATTTTTGTTGTTACTCAAGTTCTAATAGATTAAGCTTAATTTGGTCATTACATAAGTAGGTTGACCATTCTATAGATAAATTCATAACTTACAACTTGAACACACTATTTGATTTTAATGATTTTAAACTTATTTCGTGGTTGTTCATTATGAATGTTATTTAAACGGGTACATACCACGATAAAACGACGAGATTTTTATTGATATTTCGACCCAGTTGCATGGATCGTGGTCACGACGGGACTGAAGTTGCGAGATGAGAAGTGAAGTCAGCTGTTAGGGGCAAAATCGATCTACCCTCTTTCTTGTTCTTTTTCTTTTTTCAACGACCTCGCGTTTTTGGCTGTTTAGGCAAACCACTAAATTTTTGTATTTTCGAATTTCAATGGCTTCTCGAACTCGGGGTATATAGTGGCGGTCCGTGGAAATAATGCGTGGATTATGGATCTCAATCCAATGTTTAGTTCCCGGTTGTAGAATGTGATCAGCTATCGCAGACTTTTGCGGGTCGTTGTTTTTTATCGCTCGTATATGTTCTGTTACACGGGTTGCTATGGGCCTCTTCGTTTGTCCAATATAAGAGCTACCACAGCTGCAGTCGATTTTACAAAAATTTCAATCGGGAAGATGGTTTCAAACTAGCCAGCGAGTGGAACCCGGTGGTAGAATTGTGCAAACCAAGAGGGCGCCGCGACACGCATAATAACAAAAGCGATGTCGTGAGTGTGGTTTGCCTAAACAGCCAAAAACGCGAGGTCGTTGAAAAAAGAAAAAGAACAAGAAAGAGGGTAGATCGATTTTGCCCCTAACAGCTGACTTCATCTATTTGATTTTATTATAAAGCATATTTCAAGGTGGTCTATATTTCTAACTAACATCAGCTAATTCAAGTGTTTTTTTTTAAGTAAAACATGCATTTTGACAATCCTTAATCAAATCAATTTCTTTTTAAACAACCAAATTACGTTGATTGTACATGTATTGTTTTAGGGAAATATATTTTCATTTACTTTTAAGTTTTAGTCAATTGAAAACTATGTGCCCAAAAAACTTTGTTCCTAAGAGATGCGTTTTCGAATGTTGCGGCAAAATGTTGTTGCATATTTTGGTTCGAAATAAGTATTTATTTAATCCTATCTAATTATTGTTTTGTTTATGTTATAAATCAAGTTTTACCATATTTAATCCATTGTATAAACTTGTAATAATCTTACCACAACACTGTGCCATAATACATAATAGTTTTACTATAAAGGCAATCTGATAAACGTCATTAAAAATAATAACTGTACCTAATTAGGAAATGGAACTTATAAATATATTTTTATTAAAACTTGACCACTGTATGCGCTTATTTTCATCACATTTCTTTTGTAGGTATTTCTGACGCTAGTCTGACTGGTCAGACTCATAAGTCTATTTTGTAACGATATTTTTATAACTCGCTAGTACGAGTTTCGAATACACCTCTATCTCTCTCTGTCTAACATTATACTATAGAATGAGAAGGATAGCGGTGAGTTCGAAACTCGCACTTGCGAGTTATACAAATCCTCGTTGGATAATAGCCATGCTGCTAGGCTGTTCTGTAACGATACTTTGTACAACTCGCAAGTGCGAGTTTCGGATTCACCCCTATCTTTCTCATTCTATAGTATCGTGTTAGACAAAGAGAGAAAGAGGTGAATTCGAAACTCGCACTTTAACACATACAAAACATCGTTAGAAAATAGCCGTGCTGATCATGGTTTTTATTGGTCAGCCCTTGTTGCGCTTCGACGACTATCTTGAAGGCTCATCAAGCTATTTTTAATTAAAACGTTTTTATTTTATTTTCCGCTCGATAGAAATCAATAATAAAATAAGAGTCTGTTAGCCAGACATACTCGTACTATTATATGATAGCTAGAAAATTGTCAGACCTCCTATTATCACGAGTAATCGTACGGTAGCTAATTATGGTCTTTGAACTGTCAAACGGCAAAACGAATTGCTTATGGTGATCTACAGGGCAGTATTTTAGACCCAACTCTATTTCTTGATTTTGTAAAGGACCTCTGTAACCTGCGTATAAATCAATAAAATATATAATCAATATCTGCGTATCTTTTGGACAATTGTGTTGGCTTATAAAACGAAAAATTAAAACAAAATCATACTTACAAGAGAAATTTATAACAATGACTCCATAAATGGCTACCACACATAACTTTAATAGAAGCATAGCCTGATTTTTCAATCTTCATAAAATAAGATATGTCGCTATTACTGACTCTTGTTCTATAATTATTAATATATTAAATTGCCGGTAGAAAGTGAACCTCATCAGTATTTTTCTATGCTCTTTTATTAAACATTGAACTGTGAAAATTCGTGATAAATCATCCTGGTATTAATAGATAAAAATATTTATATTATATACATACTTATGTGTCCAGGGTCCGAGGGACATTTTTAGAATTTGATAACTATCAAGCTTTCATTATAAGCTGTTGCTTAATCAAAGTTATACCAGTTACATTGTCCTACAAATATGGTGGTACGTTATTCCGGTCTTACACTCAGAATTTCTTATTCTCTAGGGATACTATGGAAAAAGCAATTCTGAAGTCTAAAAATGTTCGCCTGATCCTGAACTATAATATCGTGTATTACCTATATAGTGATGTAGTGCCGATTTTTGATTACATGGCACCTGTTGCCAATGACAATACATATTAGAATATTATATATAAAATAATGTAAATATATAATTTATTATAACTTATTTTAGATAGCTAATAATACTAATAAATAATCGATTGAGGCTAAATCCTTGTGCACAAAATATTCAGATTCTTAATTTTTTAGAGCACAAAACTACCGACAAATTTGTTTTTAAATGTACCTTATTATCATAAATATAAGCAATAAATTATAATTTATGCCCAAGATACGCCGTGACATATCTCGAGAAGATAAGAATGACATACTGTCAACCGATAGCGCCTAACCGGAAATAACGCTCTCTCTTTCGATACTTTAAGATGAATGAGAAAGCAATATTTCGGGCTCGGCCGCCATTGGTCGACATGTCTTTTTTAACCGACTTCAAAAAGGAGGAGGTTCTCAATTCGGTCGGTATTTTTTTACATTTCGAGATATAATATCGTGGCGCGTTGTAGGCCTGCAAAACAAATTACCTACCTACAGACAAAACAAGAACACTTTAAAATAAATACACGTTAGTACGAAAGTTAAATGTCGAATACTTTAATTTTTTTTAAGTCTTCTGAGATCACAATACCTATACAGTATGGAGGTTTGAACCTTTTTGAAATTGAATTTTTGTATATGCTTAAAAACATTTTAAGCCACACACACACAGGCTTAAATTAACACAAATGTTCATAATTATATCAAACACATTACGGATTCTTTTCAAATATAGGGACAATTTCACCTCGAGGAAGCCTAGCAAGCGACCAAGTGAAGAGAAATAGACAAAATTTCGCCCAATGACGACGTAGTTGTCCCAGTCCTATATCTTTCTTCCTAACGCAATGCAAGAGATAGCGATACTTCCAGTTGCGCCGCTATTGGTTGAAATTTGTCTATGCCTCTTCACGAGACATGTCATTAGTCGCATGTTAGCACTACTGGTGTTTATAATTTTTGATGAACTAATGGGATAGCGACTGCATTTACTTATTGTATTGCATTTATAAAGATCTTTACTTACGAAAATCTTTGTCACCTATCTCATCTACTTCATATCTATAACATGAAACCTCTCTAGAATTGCAGTGCGAATATTAACCTCATAGGCCCCATTGTAACGGCGAATTTTTTAGTCAGCCTCGGGTGCTGAAACCCATGCGATGCCATTGAGGGAACGCTGTTAGTGTACATTTTATACATAACTAGCGGACCCGGTCAAGCTTTGTTTTGACATAGGTTCACTTATTCTCTATCCCTACTCTACCCTTCTATACCTCTACCCCTACCCTACCCCTACCCTACCCCTACATTACCCCTACATTACCCCTACCCTACCCCTACCCCTACCCTACCCCTACCCCTACCCTACCCCTACCCCTACCCCTACCCTACCCCTACCCTACCACTACCATACCCCTACCGCTTGACTCTTAAACGTTTGTATGGGAAATAGAATAGGGCAGTTTTTAGGGTTTTCCCGGAAATTATTTGATTTTTTTCTCACCTTTTAAACCTTCCCTATACCTCCACGAACATTTCAAGACCAAGATAAGATAAATCCGTTAAGCCGTTCTCGAGTTTTAGCGAGACTAACAGCAATTCATTTTTATACATATAGAAGATATGCGCACTTGTACTGTGTCTTAAATTGAGTTCTACTATATCATCATCATCATCATCATCATCATTTTCGAACCATAGTCCGATGCCATTGAGGGAACGCTGTTGGTGTACATTTTATACATAATATGCGCACTTGTACTGTGTCTTAAAGTGAATTCTTCTATTATCATCATCATCATCATTTTCAAACCATAGTCGGCTCACTGCTGAGTCTCCTTTCAAAATGGGAAGGGTTAGGCCAGTAGTCCACCACGCTGGCCCAATGAGGATTGGATTGGAGACTTCACACTCGCAGAGGATTAAGAAAATACTCTGAACAGGTTTCCTTGCCATATTTTTCCTTCACATTCGTTTGAGACACGTGATATTTAATTTCTTAAAATGCACACAACTGAAAAGTTGGAGGTGCCTGCCCTAGACCGGATTCGAACCCACACCAACCGGAATTAGGTTATATCCACTGGGTTATCGCGACAATTCGTTCTACTATATTATACAGCCTGTTAATTTTTGTAGTACGAAAACTTTTATTAATGCTTCTGTATCGCTAAGAGAATATATTTTCAGTAACAGTCTGTAGGTAGTATGTCCATTATTTTTGAACACTACTTACTGTCTAGCGCGCACGGCGGTCGTTGACCTTACAGCTGATTGTTCTGTGTATACATGATAGGGTGACCCTAAAAATCGGTTTTAACACGTTCGCTGCGGTACGAGGTCAATTGACCTCGTACGTCGAGCGTCTTCAAGAGTTACGAGGTCAATTGACCTCGTACGTCTAGCGTCTTCAAGAGTTACGAGGTCGATGGGACCTCGTACTACACCACATAAAGTTTTAGTATGAGGTCAAAAAACCTCGTACCGCACCAGAGGAAAGTACAGAAATATCAGTGCCGCAGCGAATGAATAAAAAAGAAAGAATACGTCTCTATTAAATTTCGTTTATGTACAAAACATGAAATTTGCGTACTCCAAAAAACTTCTTCCTGTATGTGCGACATGGGTTTAATTATTATTTGATTGATGAAAATAATAGCAAACTGTATTTTTCATTGTTAATCCTGATCTACTATAGAAATTCATACTGTCATTGGCAATGACCGACTTTACAACTTTTTGTATATAAGTAATTACATTATAAAATGTAGAAATTCCTAATGCTTGTAAGTTTGAACTTAGAATAACTTGTAGTCGAATTGTTACTATGATAAGTAGATAATTTGTTTGTATTAAAATTTAGTATGTAAGGATTAAAATAATTAAGGCATTTAGTACAATAATAAAGCTAACGGGTTTGCCGTCAATTTTGCAATGTTTATACTTTGTGTTAAAGGTACCTAAATACAATATCTATTATTGTATGCTTATGTGTTTGTTTAACTGACCTCCAGTAATGGAGATGCTCTACTTTGGGAGTGTTTGTTTGAGTAGGTAATACCTACGAGTAGGTTCTAGGTAGGTCCTTTTAAATTATTTTTTCATTTCAGCAGCCTACAGATAAAAACTAAACTTTTTATACTATTATCCGCCAATATGGCACCCAATGCCCGAACCACTTTTCCACGCTCCTCAATTAGGTCGTTAATGTATAGATAAAACAAGTCCAGAGAAGACAACCCACCTTGACGTACACCACACTCAACTTTAAAGTTACCAGGTTCTGTGTCACCCTACAGCACAGTATTCGTCTGGTTCTCTTACCAGTACCTCATCAGTTCGACAATACTACTATGTATGTACATACATACATTTTTCTCCAACACAGGATTAAGGTTGTTTTCCGATCACAGATGTACTAAGTTGTGTAACATGGATGTGTGATAATCACAATTACTATGGATCCTTGATTTTCATAGCTTAGCTTATTTGAGCACCGATCAAAACGCATTCAATGAAGGTAAATGTTATATTTTTCTAAAGATGCGTACGGACGAGAGCTAAATACCAAGCTAAGCGAGAGATATGGTCAATAGCACATTTAGTGCTATTCAGTGCTGTTACTAAGCTATAACCTACCTCACAAACTGCTTAACTGCCTAGCACATCTGCAGTGAAAAACAACTTATGGCCTAGTTCGGACTAGTATTTTAGTATTTCAGTCGATAGTTTAGTATCTAGACACAGGAATAAAACACTGAGCACTGTTATTACGTGAAATCCTTTATTGCGAGAATGGCCGCCGCTCGATGACGCGTTCGTGCGTCGATCTTGCTTTATTATGCAAGTACCTACATTACAGATAGGTACAAACAATTTTTGGATTTATCGCCCAAAAATCGACTATTGTACTAGAGTAGTCCGAACTAGGATTAAGAGCATATACAGCTTGAATAGATAAAAAAAGAGATTATTGTACTCAAAAGAAGGCTAGTGAGAAAATAATACTTACATTAAGTAAATTTTTCATTAAGAGAAGTTTAGCGACGAAGAAAAGCGAAGTAGACGCGAATTAATATAAATGTCGAATCTCTAATCTCATGTTTATATATTGAATTTTTCTACTACTAAAGTATTTAGGTACCTACTACTAACCTATAGTCTCTCTGTGAATTTTTTTCACTCATTTCACCTATCAAAAAAAAATTTAATATTTATAGGTTCCAACATGATTCTTGGTCTTATCCACTTATTAAATACCAATTGGTGTTAACATTTACTTACATACTTCTTTTATTTTCCTGCGGTATACGTTAAAATTTAATTATCTTGAGACAAACCGTTAGAATGGAAAGAAAGTAACGATACCTAGTTCTTTTGATGTAGAGTGAAATTTTAAGAATTTTAATATCTCAACTTCATGCCAATTTACCTTCTTTAATGATTTCTTTACAGATTTATGTACAAATATAATTTAAATTTTCTAAATTGATAATCTTGATAATTTAAAAAGTTAAGGCCAAAAGTTACTTTTGTAGAACTTCAATTTTAGCTTGAAGTATAAAATAAAATATCTATTTCAGACTTATAATCTGCTATCGAAAATAATTTTCCTTACAGTTACATGCTAATGATTTATCTCAAGAAACTGAACTACTACACTAATGTACCTACTACCTAAACTATTATTTGTAGTTTTTGTTAATTTGGATCACGAGAGTTGTGATATTTACGTAATTATAAGTATTGTTTTATTATATATAAAACAAACGTAATTTAAGAACGTTTATTACTTACACTGTATAATATAGTCATAATAATCGTGTATTGTTATAATAAAGCGTAGAAGACGTTGATATGTAGATAGAAATTGGACAATAGTTTTTAATTTGGTATTTTTGAGCACTTAGTAAAAATTGTCTTATGGTAACGCTCACAAAATGTCCTAGAAATGTTTTTTTCAGATAGCATGAGTACGGTGACAGTCGCCTGTATGACGTTGTTATTAGGTACGTACTAATATCGTGAATCGCGGCAAACTCTCAAGCGTAAAACGAACTGTCACCCGCACCATCCTACATGAAACGAACTGTACTACTAACTAAATTGTCGACCATTATATTATTGGAATCGAAAATACTTAGCGATGGTAAGGTAATGGCAGTGGCGTAGCGTGGGGGCATATGGGTGGATTGCCCCAGCCATCATATTAACACGTTCGCTGCGGTACGAGGTCAATTGACCTCGTATGTCTGGCGTGTGCAAAAGTTACGAGGTCGATGGACCTCGTACCGTACTACATCAAGTTTTAGTATGAGTTCAAAGAACCTCGTACCGCACCAGAGGAAAGTGCACTAAAACCAGTGCCGCAGCGAAAGTTTTAAAGCGGTAAGTGTCACCCACGGTTTTGTCAATTGAAAATATAAAATTCCAAATACATGCTACGCACCCCCTTAAAACTCACGAGACAAAATGTAACACAAAAATAAGCCTCTTCAAAGCCACTAGGTATCTAATATTTTACTCGTTCGCTTGGCCATTTCAGTGATGGTGGCAGTTATATGTATTATTTGGCTTTGCTTTAATGGCCCTCGTTACATGACAGTGGCATAAATAACTAACTATAAAGCAATAATTGAAATACAGGCGGCAAATTGCCAGTCGGTCCTGGGCGGTGAAAATCCGCGCTGCGCTAACTGGCGGTAATGTACAATCACGAAGAGGAAAAGCAAATCAATCAATCAATCAAAAAATCATTTATTTCAAGTAGGCTCAGTTTACAAGCACTTTTGACACGTCAGTTGACTATTTGTAAAGATTCTACCACCGGTTCGGAAGGCAGGTTCTGCTGAGAAGATACCGGCAAGAAACTCAACAGTTGCTCTTTTGAAAAAGTCATACAGTATTATAATTTACAATTGATAACAATTACAATTTATTATAGTTTTATTTCCTGTGTGAAGGTGGAAGCTGATCCAATGGCCTCCAAGCGAGCATCTTTAAGGAACTCATCAATGTTGTAGTAACCTCGACTAAGTAAATGTTTTTAACACATTGCTTAAAGCTATGCATTGGCAGGTCCATCACAGTCTTGGGGATCTTGATAAAGAAAAGTACACCCAAACCTACAAAAGATTTTTTTACTCTTTGGAGACGATATGCAGAAATAACTGACTTATGCCCGTGTCTAAGCTACAATATTATTCTACATGCTAACCAGACCAAAGCCCCTTTTTTCACACTGGGCACTGGGCTCTACGATCGATGACCTCCCGGTATTTGGGATCCCAGGATAAGATTGATCAAGTACATTTCTATGGAGTCCTAATCCATAGTAGTCCGGTAAGGACTCGATCGATCTTTCGTATAGTCTTTCAAGATGCATTCTTTCTGTGGTAGGGAGCATCATAATTTCATCAATAGATTTATTAATCTAGATTCTTACCTACAAAAACTATTATTTATTTATAAAAATCTAACAGTGCAATACATATTCTTTAAGTTTTAATCACTGCTCCGTAATCTTTTCCGTATTGAAAAAGCCAGTACTTACATAATAAAATGTTGAAAGAGAGATTATTGATTTAACCTAATGTAGGAAATAGGAATCTCAGACGGATATGACGTCAGGTGGCGCGACTTGTTTCCGTATAGAGTGGGGAGTTAGAGGGGTACCGATCGGTTTGCGGGAACGACTTGCGATCTAAGGTGCTCGTCGCGCTGTCGGCTTTAGTATACTCGTAGCGTTCGAGCTGTCCACATTTTTTGTTGAGTAATTCTTTATTGGTTACTTGGGATAGGCGGGGAAAGTCACTTGAGTGGAAAAGGGGAGTGTTGGTTAACTGTCAAGGTCGCCCTTAACCCTACACACAACGTTCACAAGTGCGTGACTCCACTCAAGATCATTCTCTGCCATTCTATGGTCTTATTTTGATTACAGTTTGATTTGTTAATTAAGTTGTCCTGAGCCTGACAAATGTTGTGAATCATAACCTTTTGTTGGACATTGGTTTACTTATTCTCTGACGGTCTGCTAAAACTAGATATTAGTTTATTAAAATTTATTTACAAAATAGTAAATCAGTTTTAATAGTATGAACTTGATAAAAATGTAGCTTATTTGGACATAAACTTATTGGATCGATGTGGAAACAGGAAATCGAAGTTCTGTTATTGTTAAACTACTATTATGTAATTTTGTTTGATCATTATGTACCTACGACTTCATTAATTCGTACCATTTTGTATGGGGCGTTTTTCAGGGATCCGTTGCAGCGCCGTAAACCTGACCCTTTAAATCCCTAAAAGTAATGATCGCAAATTCCCTGTTACTTTCATAAAATTGCTTTACTATTAGCATACTCTTAATTTATATTTTAATTATTATTTATACTCTTAATTTATATATTAATAATAATAAGTGTAATAAAACCGTTAAACAAAGTTCTACATCTAAATGATAGGCATGTTTCATTAGATATTGTTTGTTTTGTGATAAATCGCGTCTTGCGATGTCCACTATGAATTATCAAAGGATTATTGTTCCAATTCAAATTCAAGCGTCCGTTGTATATTCGGCTGCTGAAATTGAACTTCAAACTTCGAATTTCGATAAAATTGCAGATGCTTTACTTAAAATAGCGCCATCTTTTCCCAAAGTTTCGTGATGAAAAGGATGGCACTATTTATTTGCAATGACCAATGATAATTTTATACTATAGATAGGTAGGTTACGTCCCTATAAAATCACCGCAAAAAGTGATCCGAATTTAGGTACACCTGAGCGCACACATGCACAATTTTGTCTATAATTCCATTATATATAAATTTTTTACACTTCCTGAACACACATTCGACTTGGACGATATTTATGTACTATTTGTTTAAATAACGTTCGTTGTTTATTATGCGACTAAATTAAATTAAGTCAATTTTCCACATTTGTCCGCCTTTTGATGCGCTTGTGTCCCATCTCTAGTATAAAATATCATTGGCATTGACACAATATTTGTCTAGGTTTACTGTAAAATCGAATTATTGTAGACACGTCTGCGTAAAGAACTAAATGATACCTAGAGAAAAAAAAAATCATCAGCCAACAATATCTTTCCAAAAATATA
Source organism: Bicyclus anynana (assembly GCF_947172395.1). NCBI lineage: Eukaryota > Metazoa > Arthropoda > Insecta > Lepidoptera > Nymphalidae > Bicyclus > Bicyclus anynana. The sequence continues at coordinate 8,722,967 of NC_069097.1, read as the reverse complement.
AACAAGCTTTCCTTAAACTACATAAGGTGTGTCAATTGAATATTAAATAGTGCCTAGCTTAGAGTATTACTGCAGCTCATTGTTTGAAACAAATATTGTTTTTAAAAATAATGTTTAATATTGTTATACTATTCATTATAGTGAAATGATAGATTGTGAAGCATTTCTTTTAAAATAAAAATTGTGGAATGAATAATTGTGTAGCATTATTTATTTCTTACCACAAAACTATTTTTATTTCAAAATTAAATACTCAAATTTAAATAGATTAACCATGGTTTAAAACCCTATTTATTCCGTGTATGCACAGATCATAGAGCTTATATGCTGTGCAGGTACCATACCATCTACTTGAAAGTCGAATAAAATCAAAAATGCTTAATTTTAAAAGCCTCTCGATTCTCAGAGTGAACAAAATAATAAAATTATTATTCAAATCGATGAAGCCGTTCTCGAGTTAGTGTTATGTACTGACAATTATGTAAGACAAAAATACCTATTAATTTTTTTATTATTATAATTTTTTAGTTTGAAAGGAATCGAACTTCCCGCGTTTTTTTATTTTTCAATTTTTAAACTAGATGTCGTGCGTTGTATAGGTAATATTATATTCTTTGGTCATCGTCTTGTATTTCTTGTAAAAACCATAGAATAGATACTCTGTAAAAAACTTTAACGCCGTAATTCCTCTATGGCTATCGCAGTTAGAACTTAGAACTAAACCGTTGACAGAGACAGTAAACAAAATATTTAACAGGTTTTATTTGATTCATGTTTATTTTAAAAAATATTAATTTCGAAATTCCATGAGTTCAAATACAGAATTTTCCAAATTACCGAAATAGGTATTCATAAATCATAAAGTTTATAGAGCGGATAACAACGTGACTTCATAGACAATTTGTGATTGTCAAGTTGTCAACTCTCGAGTTCGATTTTATCTGTAGTCTGCCTGCTTGCCCGTGTTCTTGTTGACTTGGTTTTCTTCCTGTTTATAATTTTCATGAAAAATAACGGAAAATGCCGCCTAACTGTAATACTGTGTGTTAGAAATAATTAAAGCTTCATTATAACAAGAACATTATGTGTTAATCTCCTCCTCACTGTGTATTATGTGTTGTAAACTAATCAAGACTAGGATGAAACATACTTTGGTTTTGTAGTTAATAATTAAAACGGTAAGTGTCATCAAAATTAATTTAAATATAATAAATAAATGCATGCTCTGTTTTCAAGATATTTAATCAAGGATAAATCTCTGCTAAACAGAAATACTTGAGGACAATGCCTTTCTAATTTGTTATTGTTTTTTTTTTTTTAGTTTTGTTCCAACTAATTTTGTTTACATTATTTTCATAAGTAGATAGATAATTTGGAGCACTCCAAAGTTTCATAGCAAGATACATTGAATTGTCAATTAGTTATGGCTACCTTTATAATCTTATCTGGTTAGTTATCAAGTGTAGGCACATTCTTACACAAACTTGTTTTTTTTTTTCTAATTTTTAAAATTATAATATTATTATGTTTGAATTGCTCACATTGTGCATGGTAATGAAAACACAATCTAATTATTTAAGTCAATTTGAAAAGCGTTATTGCAAACACACTGATTTATGAATTGCAACAAATAAAACAAAAAGTGACCTTATGTCTCTTCCAGATAAAGATAAAAATGGAGCCCTTAAATTTTGTGAAAATGGAAAAGTGCAATAAAATAAACATATATTATCACATATACACATACATTGTTATTATTAAAGGATTTTATTTATAAAAAATGGCATTGAAGTAGTACCTTTGCTCACATAATTAACTTTGATACATGATTGCTATTATTATTATAATTTATTATTTCTCTACATTAGTAACTAAATTAAATGACTATAATATTAGTCATTATTATAATTTGAATGATCATTATTTCTATATGATATTAAAATATTATTGCATCCCAATTAAATTACAGTTTTACATGTCTTAAACCAAATTGAAATAACTAACTAGTCGTGAAATTTTTAAGTACTTAACACTTTGAATTGATGTGTTGTGAAATTGTAAATGATTATAAACATTAATTTTCTGAATATCAAATATTTTGATTTGAAGTAGAAGTATATAATTATGACAGTTGTAAAATATAATAGTATTGAAGGTTACAGTGTTTTCAGAAATCTTACAAATCTTTAAATATTCTCCTTGTGATAAAGATAAATGACTGTTATCTTTTACCAAACAAGATAAGTAGAATCAATGGTTAAATGTTATTGCATATGCAGGATTATCATAGGATTATTATTTTAACAGAGTGTATTTAACTGCCTCCTTATAGATATGGAGCTTAGATCCACCACCCATAAAAATGTGCACATCTAAGTAACCTTTATATAAGACACAATTTGATAGAAGAGCCGTAATAGCCCAGTGGCTATAACCTCTGCCTCTGATTCCGGAGGGTGTGGGTTCGAATTCAGTCAGGGGCATGCACCTCCAATTTTTCAGTTGTGTGCATATTAAGAAATTAAATATCACATGTCTCAAAATGTTTAAGGAAAAACATAGTGAGAAAACCAGCACACTAAAAAATTTTCTTAATTTTCTGTATATGTGAAGTCTGCCGATCCACATTTGGCCAGCATGGTGGACTATTGGCCTAACCCCTCTCGTTCTGAGAGAAGACTTGAGCTCAGCAGTGAGTCGAATTTGGGTTGATTATTAAGTAATTCAGGCAGTTAAGCCTGATGGAAGGCACTCTTACCTAAGATGCCTATTCACTTTACCCTTTGAAGGTGTTTAAATTGTAAGTGTCAGGAAACACAAACACTGGAAGTGCATTCCAAATTATTGCTGTGCGAATTAAAAAATGTGGATGTTAATAGTTTTATACAAGTAGCCTGGATATTCACAACTTAAGGATGCCATCATTTGGGGTGTTTAGAAGTGACTTTACATTTTTCTCTTTATTAACAAGCACATAGTGTGAATGTAGTTCACCATGCTACTGAAATGTGGGTTCATGGCCTTAAGGTTAATATTTATTTACTTAACTACCATTATAAAATAATAAATAAAATAGCCTTTTATTTTGAACAGCTTTTGGTTACATGAGTGTTGTGTTTGATTTAATTGATTATATTATGTCCCGCTGTTCAAAGTGTCTTCTGACATAGGCCTCCTCCAGCTGCTTCCACTGCACCCTGTCAGCCGCAACTCTGGTCCAGCGTGGCCCCAGGGTTAGGCGGATGTCGTCCTCCCACCTTCTTATTGGACGTCCACGTTGTCTGGTACTGTCCCTTGGGTACCAGAGTGTCACCTGCTTGCTCCATTTGTCGGTTGTGCAGCGCAACATGTGTCCTGTCCAACGCCATTTCAAGAGGTCGATTCTAATGAGAACATCAGCGAGTTTTGTCCTATGTTTTATCTCACTTGAGGTGATCCTGTCCGTTAGTCTTATACCCAAAATACTTCGTTCCATTGCCCTCTGACACTTAGCTAACTTTTCTCTATGTTTTTGTGTCAGGGACCAAGTTTCGCTTCCGTATGTTATACAAGGGAGTATAGACGTATTGAAGGTTTTCCTCTTAATGGACATATTTTACTACCATTAGGTGATATTAATGATGACAACTGTGATTAGTGGCTTAATGTGGCTCACAGAGGAACAAAAGTGTAACACCAACTATCCATACTATAACTCCGGTCTGAGAATTTTTTGCTGGTAATTTCTAAATGCTCACTATTTCTTATCTGAAAAACAAAATGACAAATATTTAGAAGTAGATTTTTGATAATTTATGAAGGATTGTTATTCTGGTATCCCAAATGATAAATACCTCACTCTTCGTTATCAACCCATATACAGCTCACTGCTGAGCTCGAGTCTCCTCTCAGAATGAGAGGGGTTAGGCCAATAGTCCACCACGCTGGCCCAATGCGGATTCACAGACTTCACACATGCAGAGAATTAAGAAATTCTCTGGCGTGCAGGTTTTCCTCACGATGTTTTTCCTACACCGTTTGAGACACGTGTTATTTAATTTCTTAAAATTAACAACTGAAAAGTTGGAGGTGCATGCCCCTGACCGGATTAGAACCCACACCCTCCGGAATTGGAGGCAGAAGTCATATCCACCGGGCCATCACGTCACTCCTCACGAAATACCTCACTACTTATCTTTGATTCTGACTGCTGTTTCTGAAAGTCTGACTGCCAAAGGAAATAAAAAAAGACGAGTAGTTAGCATTCCATGGATTCACAATATGGTTGCTGGTTCCATCGCATTACAATAAAGAAACCAAAACAAAGCCCTAAACTTGTAACCAATTGGTGTAGTGTTAAGGAATTCCTTGACAATCAATTAATTAGTTGATTTAAAAATATAAACCAACTCCACATTTAATCATGTTGTGTATATACTGAAGGTTGTTTTTTAACACACCATCAGAACTCTCTCTGTCTTATAATAATAGTCTTTATTTACTTCATACATTGATACAGTTAGTTATACAATTTTAATAGAATTTTCTTTTTATATTATGTATGACTTAAGCCACTTCTGTCGAACCAACTACAATTAAAGTCAACACACAGACAACACTTCCAAAAGCAGACAAACTATAACAATAGCTCAAAGTTGCAGTGGTACGATCTCATCTCCGTTACACATTGTCATACCCACTCCTAATACAGTCTTTCCCTACCAGTTGAGCGGAAGGCGAATATTGCTCATAATAAAAAGATATGGCAAATATTCTCAAAAAAAAAAAAAAATTACATGATCTGTTTATTTTCAGCCTGCCAGGATGGAGCATGCAGATTTGGTGGCCGAAATGGCCCAGGTGGAGCATCTGACTACTCAGGAGAGGCTACATCTGGCTAGAAGGTAGATTTGTTTTTAGTTTTGACCAACTGCTTTGTTGGTCTGGTCCTGGGTTTGAGTCCTATGTTGGACTATGTGATACTCAGCTTTTCTTTTATATTTATTTTATTTTATTCTTTATTGTACCAAATAGATAAATAACAGTAATATAATTTAAGTTAGAGTGCAAAGGCGGCCTTATCGCTAAAACGATCTCAGACAATCTTTGGTGACAGGAATCAAAAGAGTTCTTGAGTTTTATCATCAAAATTTTGCCAAAACTGATAAGCATTGTAGGTTTAAGCTTCAAATACCGCTTTCTATTATGGGAGATGGACTGGAAAAGACTGAGGAATGAAGAATAGAAACTAGCAACTTCACAGAATTCGTCCGCTATGTCATGTCAAGCATGGTGCGGGTGACAGGTGCCTGTATGACTTTCATAATACGTACTGTTATCGTGAATCGCGGCAAACTTTCAAGAGTGAAACGAACTGTCACCCGCACCATGCTACAGCGCACGAACAATAGTACAAAGTATTTAAAGGTGGAATACTTATTCTTCCAAAATTCATCTCTACTTCTATGCTAATATTAGAAAGAGGTATTGTGGTAATCTCTAGATCTGCTAAACCGATTTTGAAAATTCTTTTACCATTAAAGGTACGTTATTTGTGAGTGTCATAGGCCCGTATTCTTTCGGTAACGGGAACTAGCTGCTAGTTTTAAGCAATGCCACTAGGTACGTTCTGAAGAGTGATTTCATAATCACATTATAACACAATAGCATCTGAATCACACATCCATTGCACCTGTGTAACACTCATACATACTCTCATGCCCACACCAGATGGAATTGCAAAAGAATGTGGGCCGTTTGAGGAATGCACATATGAATATGATTGGGATGACTATACCTATACTAAAGCCGAATCCGATATGGACTGTTTAACAACAAAGCGTTGCTTGGCAACCATTCACGGGCAGGTGTCAACAACCTATTCGAAAATTCGTAATAATTATTAATGTTCAATATTAATACACAGAGGAGCAAGATGCTTAAAATCTAAATTAATCTTATAAAGCTGAAGAGTTTGTTTGTTTGGTTGATCTTAGAACTACTGGTCCGATTTGAAAAATTCTTTTAGTGTTATTTAGCCCATTTATCAAGGTAGGTTATAAGGTTACATATTATCCCCGTATTTTTACGGGAACGGGAATCATAAGCTTATAAGTATGTTAGTTGACATATACAAAATTGATATTCTATGTAACAAATGTCATCCGGTGCTTAATGACAACCTTGCGTGGACATCATAATGTGGGTACATTTCTCAGCTGATTTGATGTTTATTTTAACAGGTTGTTTATAAAGATCAAATTAGTGAATAGGACAGCAGGGTGTTTATATTCATACATCAAACGCCCTGTCGATGCTATCCTGTACTTAAATATGATCACCTAATATCAGGTGCGCTAATAGTTAATACACTAGTTTGCATTGTTGTAATTACAAAAAAAAAACATAAGTACTTAGGTACTCGTAAATCTAATATATAAAATTCTCGTGTCGCGGTGTTCGAACTTGAACTCCTCCGAAACGGCTTGACCGATTTTGATGAAATTTTTTGTGCATATTCAGTAGGTCTGAGAATCGGCCAACATCTAGTTTTCAAACCCCTAAATTCTAGGGTAGGGTAGTGGTAGGGTAGGGGTATGGTATAGGGATAGGGTAGGGGTAAGGTACCGGTAGGGTAGGGTAGGAGTAGGGTAGGGGTAGGAGTAGGGTAGGGTAAGGGTAGGGTAGGGGTAGGGTAGGGTAGGGGTAGGGTAGATGTAGGGTAGGGTAGGGGTAGGGTCGGGTAGTGGTAGGGCAGGTTTATGGTATAGTGATAGGGTAGGGTTAGGGTAGTGGTAGGGTAGTTGTAGGGTAGGGTAGAGTAGGGGTAGAGTAGAGGTAGGTTAGGGGTAGGGTAGGGGTAGGAGTAGGGTAGTGTAAGGTAGGGATAGGGAAGAAGTGCAAATAAATAAATTAATAAGTCAAAGCGAAGCTTGAGCGGGTCCGCTAGTATTTTATAATATTTTTCATTCACACTGCTATCACTTTTAGTTGGACGGGAAAATGTAATAATTATGAGTCATTAAAAAATAGTCTTTAAAAAATTTAGGTACTTATTGTGGATTTGTGGCCAAATGTGACGTAGTTTAAAGAAAGTCATGGCGAAATTGTAAGAACGTTTGGTAGTTTCAAGGCCAATCGCTTGCTAAGAGGCTGTGGAGTAATTAACGCATTACAAATGCATAAACAGTTGGTCATACGTTCTCACTTTTTCTCATAAACTTTCACTCAGTGCAATATGTAGGCTTGTGTATGTGTATGTGACTGGACAAGTTAGCTTAGCATTGTTATTCGCGGTTACGCAATTTTTTTCTGCATACCTATTATACGTAAATTACTGGTATATTACTACATACGGGTAGTATAAAATTACCTACGTTGTAGCATAGAATTCATAGTGCAGAGTTGTTAAATGTCTCGTTGGGTTCAGGGGTTGGCCTAAGTGGTTTGTAACTTCGACCGCGCGGTGCGGGGTTCGAGTCTTGGTTCGTTATTAAAATATGGACTTTTTCTTTCTTTCACGAAATTCTCTGGCGTAGGGAAGTTAGATTTTTCAATTGTAACCATTAGTTCGTCAGTAGGTAAGGCAGAAGTACGCAATTGCCTACAACAGTTGAGCAAAGGTTGTATGATGACGTCACGTAAAATATCGCGACCGTTAGCGGGAGTCGAATTTCTGTTTTCTGTGAACTTTGAATGCATGTAAAATCATAACTATTCGGTATTTTTGAATAAAACAAAAACTAGTGTATCTGTATATACTATAAAAGCTCTAATGTAACGAAGTTTCAAATGATTTTGCGTATCTAGTAACATTATTCATTATGCACATATTTTGTCTATACTAATATTATAAAGCTGAAGAGTTGTTTGTTTGTTTAATTGAACGCGCTAATCTCAGGAACTACTGGTCCGATTTGAAAGATTCTTTCAGTGTTAGATAGCCTATTTATCGATGAAGGCTATAGGCTATATATTGTCCCCATATTCCTACGGGAACGGGCACCACGCGGGTGAAACTAGTCAGCTAGTCTCTAGTATAAAATATCGTCGCACTAGCTACATTAATTCTATGTTTGGTATTACGATTCACGCGGCATTGGAAATACAGGTTTCAAGAAATCTTCCTTTTCCAAGATAGATAGTGCTTTTATGTACGTATGACGTGCACGATTTGTAAAAGTATAGGCCAGTTACTCTAGTTTATTGAAAGCGCAGTTGTCTTGACCAACCAGCTAAATCGCTAACACAGCTCGACCTACTTTATATAGCTTCTTAGGCGTTTTTTTTTCTATGTCGCTTCAATAGATCATTTATCCAAAATTAAAGTTCATATATTATCTATAAGGCCGATCGCATACACTCGTTTTCCGTATTCGTTTTCCTAATTTATTTTTCGTTTTTGTATTTTAGATTCCGAGAGACTACCGCAGATTACGTTTTCTTCATTGGCAGTGTATATTGTTGCAAGGGCTCGCATTCGGTACTTACGCGCGGAATTTGGTCCGTTCCAACATTCACAAAACATTCTGTGGCCGTAAAATCGTTTTAAAGTTTGATTTTGACAGTTTCTGACAGATACATATAACCGCTTACCGGGCACAGTGTGTCCCATGAGCAATCCAATGGATTGATGATTTCATGCATTCGGTATTCCATTCCGAACACGGAGAACGGATTCGTAAAACGAGTGTATGCTGCCTGCTTTATAGTTGGTTTATTTTTATCAGTTGAGATGTCACTCGGAGATAAAGTTGACGTATTGAAGCTGTTTTGTCGGAGTTTCCTTTAGATAACGATATAGATGTCTAGATAGATAGGGTTGGCGAAATTGGCATTTTTAGAATATAGTATAGACCTCGGCAAGTAAGTTGAACCAAAATGACAGTTGTCTGTGCAAGTACAATCATAAACAAAATGCATGATTACCCGGTACAGTAAAGATGTCTTAATTGAAAATTTCGTAGGCAATGGTAATAACGAACCTAACCTACCCGCGACTCTGTTTGCGTGAAATTCTGTTTTTCCCGCAGTAGGTGACCATAATTTTTTGAGATAAAAATGTACTAAGCCTATGTGTTAAATTAACACTGATAATCAAGAGTATAATCTATCTCCATTCAAAGTTTCACACTTATCAAATTTTGACATTTTTAATATTAGTGTGATATCGTTATTGATGGCAGCCCTAGATTTCAAAGATAGGCCTGCTGGGAGTATTTACAGCTGTTTTACACGCGAGGAACGTGCAAGCGGATAGCCATATCGCTACATATCAGTGGTCTATAGTCGGCGCGTTATCAACTGAACCGCGAAGCTAAAAATTACAATAGATAGACAGACGTATGGGTGAATTCCCGCGAGGACCATGAAATTTTCCGGAATAAAAAGAAACCTATGTATGCTATGCTATGCTCCAAGGTCCAAATTTCATCCAAATCGGTTCAGTGGTTTAACCGTGAAAATATAACAGACAGACTTAGGTAGTTTCGCATTTGTAATAATTGTTTTTATTTTTTCGATTTAGCGTTCCGGTACGATGCCGTGTAGAAACCGAAAGAGGTGTGGATTTTCATCCTCCTCCTAACAAGTTAGCCCGCTTCCATCTTAGAATGCATCATCACTTACCATCAGGTGAGATTGTAGTCAAGGGCTAACTTGTAAAGAATAAAAAAAAAAGGTGCGCATTTCGAAAATCTGACGATTTGAGCGTAACGTAAAGGAATGGGAGGGTTCTAAAGTCACAAAATAAAACCCTTATATTTCTGTTATGGAGCCACGAGCGCGGTTATTTTTTTACTAATTTTGAATGAACTAATCTCTTGAAAAATCGAAATGTTTTCTGATGATTTCAGTAAGCCGAAGTATTTAAAATTGTCTTTAAAGTAGTTTTTTCCCCACCGTTGAAAGCGAAAAAAGTATATAACCATTTATTCTTTCTATTATCTAATCTACTAAATGTAATTCCAATGACGCTTTAGTAACTTCTAAATTAGCTTCCCGCGCTCCCCTACTATAACTTTTCTACGGCACTCGGGTAATGACAACACGAAACACTATTTTGTTAGTAGGTTGAAATTCGAAAGTATCGAAACAGCAAAAAACGACGCGAACTTCGCAGATTGGAAGCCATCACAAAAACTGTCTACAAATAGTTACTAGCAAAATTCTTTATACGCGTCCTTGTTTTTTATGTTACACAAAAACCATACTGTCATTCCAATCATAGCTGTACATAATGTGAGAGAGATTTTTTTAAGAATATTTGCATTAATCTATAATAAATCCTATAATATAATAAATCCGTAATACTTATAATAAATCCGTAGAGAGTTCAATTCTGTACATGAAATATATTTCCATAATAACTATTAGGGGGTGATTAGTGATCGATACTAATGCCAAAAATGCAATCAGTAAAATTTTTGTCTGAATGTTCGTTATAGAAACAAAAACTACTAGACTGATTTTAACGAAACTTGGTACAATTATTTTGCATACTCCAGGTTATAGTATACTTTTTTTTACATCAATACGATCAATAGGAACAGAACAGTGAAGGGGAATGTTGGGAAAACGGGAGAAGGTACTCCATTTTTACAGCGATACTACCGTAAGGGCTGGATTAAAGAAGTCTAAGGGCGGACGAGGTTTTTTAATAAATATGAGCAATATCACCGTTTCTGACCAATTTTCAGTTCGTGCGCTGTAGCCCTACAGAGCTCGCCTAGCCCAAAACCTAATGATCTGAGCGCAGGTTCACCGGGGCTTGATGCAGTGACCGAAATATAGGTCAACATTTTCCATTGAGTTGGGCGCCGGTTGAGTCAGTCAGTTGAAAACAAATGCCTCGCAAATATTGTCTCGTAATGCAATCTTTGACGATCATGATATACCACACAGAACAGAAAACGCTACTATACTATACTAATAGCATTAACAACTGAGTCTTAGGGCCATAAATAATTTCTCTATATCTATCTCGCTTGCACTTATGGGTCTTATGGAGCCGTCTAGTGAAGGGTGTAACAATGAAAGACATATTATCGATAAGTAAAGTTTATTATCGTATCTTGTTCACAAAATTAAAAAAATTAACAATATTTGATTTAATATAATACATATTTCATATTATATAATTATTAACTAAATAAAATTAATCTTCATCTGAGTCTTCATCATCAGAATCTTCGTCTTCTGCCAAATTTATTATATATTAGTATCCATAGTGCGCAACGAGTAACACATGAATGTATTTATTTAATTGCAGTAAACACATTTATAGCAAAAAAAATACGCAATGCAATTACATTAGAAACCGACCAATCAGAATCGTCCAAATCATTATTGACTCATCATTAGCACGTGCGCAGGTAGCCGTTTATCGATAATTAGGGTGCGCAGGTAGGCGCGCTGCACATTCCTATCTTTTTTGACTTTTATGACCGGACGACTCAGATGATAATGCGCATACTATAGTATTCAGCCGTTCTTAATGAGTACTGTTTACCAACAAAGAAATTCAAAATGAGGGTATAACTCAGTAGTCATTTTACACCTAATAATAATTGTAAATAACTTGTTCATAAAATAATGAAAATAAATTTGATTAATAAGCTTAGAACAATTAAATATGGTTTATAAATTTTATATAACACTAGCGGACGCCCGCGACTTCGTCCGCGTAAATTTCGATGTCAATTTTACTACTACCCCTACCCTACCCTACCACTACCCCAACCTAACCCTACCCAATTCCTACATCTACCCTACCCCTGCCCTACTCTACCCTACCTCTACCCCTACCCTACCCCAAGCCTACCCCTACCCTACCCCTACCTTACCTACACCTTACCCCCATTCTACCCCTACCCCATCCAACCCCTACCCTCCCCGTACCCTATCCCTTTCCTACCCCTATCCCACCCGTACCCCTACCCTATCACTTCCCTATCCTACCCGTACCTCTACCCTATCACTACCCTACCTCTACCCCTACCCTACCAATACCCTAAACCCGGCCCTATACCTACCCTACCCCTACTACACTACCCCTACGCTTCCCTACCCGTACCCTACCCTACCCTGTAATTTCTCTATCTTACTCCTACCTTTAGCAAAATCGGTCCAGTCCTTCGAGAGTGGTGGTATGACCAAGAGAAATAGAGACTTCTATGCTAATAATATAAAGAGGTAAAGTTCGTGTGGTTGTAGGAGGTAATCTCTGGATCTACTGGACCGATTTGGAAAATTGTTTTACCAATAGAAAGCTACGTTATTTGCGAGTGTCATAGGCTATGTTTGATCCCTATATTCACACGGGAACGGGAACTACGTAAATGAAAGCGCCGGGCGTCATATAGCGGAATTTCTGCGTCTTTTAGAAATTTTGTATTATCTCCGAAACTATTTAAGTAATTAACATACTGTAAAGGGCAAATCTTATCTCCATAATATCCTTGTGATTATTAAATAATTTATTTTAATAAGGATTAAAGTTTAGTTGTATAAATAATGACGTAAACCTAAGTATATAAAATTAATAATTTTTAAAACACAAAAGGTACTATATCTGCTAATATATAGAAGATAGATATATGGCGTCGCGGACTTTTTTGTAGAACTTTTAAAGATATATATAGACTCCATACATTAATTTCAATTTTACACAATGGTTAAGGCAGCGCATGCGAATAAGTCTGTTTCAAAAGGTTTTTAGTCCGACCTGTATGACAAAAACTTTGATAACTCGGCTAATATATATGATACCAATATAAAATATAGCCTATAGCACTCCCCGATAATGTAGCATTCTACTGGTGAAAGAATTTTTAAAATCGGACCAGTAGTTCCGAAGATTACCCCATTTAAAAAATGTGACAAACTTACAAACTTACAAACTTTACCTCTTTATAATATTAGTATAGATTTATAAAAAAAACCATACATAATTTAAAATAAATAAGTTATGAAATGACATGCATTTTCTACCTTCATTTCAAATTTATTTGAGCCGTGATAGCCCAGTGAGCCGTGATAGCCCAGTGGATATGACCTCTGCTTCCGATTCCGGAGGGTGTGGGTTCGAATCCGGTCCGGGGCATGCACCTCCAACTTTTCAGTTGTGTGCATTTTAAGAATTTAAGTATCACGTGTCTCAAACGGTGAAGGAAAACATCGTGAGGAAACCTGCATACCAGAGAATTATTCTTAATTCTCTGCGTATGTGAAGTCTGCCAATCCGCATTGGGCCAGCGTGGTGGACTATTGGCCTAACCCCTCTCATTCTGAGAGGAGACTCGAGCTCAGCAGTGAGCCGAATATGGGTTGATAATGATGATGAAACAGTATTCCTCAAGAAAGGCTGTAGTATATGATATATCATGATATGATGTTAATAATCTATACTAATGTTATAAAGAGGAAAAGTCTGTGGTGTTTTAGAGAGTAATGTTTGGATATACTGAGCCGATTTTGAAAAATCTTTCACCACTATAACGCCACGTTATTTGTGCGTATTATATTATCCTCGTTCCTGTAAAGTAAATATAAATTCGTCTATTTCAAAGTTGTTATTTAATTCTGAAGTTTTTACCTATGATGAATTCATTTCTGTTCAAATGGTAGCTTCTACCGAGTTACTCGAATATTGACAAGAAACTCCTTCAAAAATACTTATCGTCTCCTTTTAAGATTAGGATTTATTACACTACAATAGATTAGATAATACCATTAGATAATTCTATTAAAATATATGTAGATGTTTTGATACACAAGCTGTTTAACAATGAAAAAAGCTAAACTTGAATTTTACTATCACCTATTCAAAGTGAATTGATGTTTTACTGGTTCCATTATTTCATTTAATATACATATTTGTCTTTTTAAATTAATATAAATTATGTTATTTATGTTACTTTAAAGTAATAACTGTTTTAAGTAAATTAATTATATTTTTTCGGATTTCAATTTTAATTTGTGAACCATTACTATATTGTAATACCTATTAATTTCCTTTTGTAATTTGGTATTATGATTTATTTATTTATTAATCTTTTATTTAATATTGAAAATGTGGCAGTAGGTAACTATTACATAGGTTTACATAGGATTGTATATCTCGGTCGGTAAACCAATTTTGTTATTTTATTTTGGCAAAAACAGTCATTACAAAACAATAATAAACTAGTTAAAAGAAAATACAATCACAATAGACAATACATTGCCATTATAATATATACCATTTACAAAGATAGTTTGAGCCTATAACGAAGACTAGCATTAAATGTGAGATATTATTCTTCAGAGAGATACTTATTCCGATTAAAAAAATTAACGTTAGTTAAACAAAGATTAACTTTGTTGTCATAATCTTGTGTCTACAGACTATAGTGTAGTGTGTAGTAGTAGTATAGTACAGTAGTAGTCATCATCACATCAGCCGATGGACGTCCACTGCAGGACACAGGCCTTTTGTAGGGACTTCCAAACATCACGATACTGAGCCGCCTGCATCCAGCGAATCCCTGCGACTCGCTTGATGTCCTCAGTCCACCTGGTGGGGGGTCGGCCAACACTGCGCTTACTAGTGCGGGGTCGCCATTCCAGCACTTTGGGACCCCAACGTCCATCGGCTCTTCGAACTATGTGCCCCGCCCATTGCCACTTCAGCTTCGCAACTCGTTGAGCTATGTCTGTGACTTTGGTTCTTCTGCGGATCTCCTCATTTCTGATTCGATCACGCAGAGATACTCCTAACATAGCTCGTTCCATCGCCCGCTGTGTGACTCTGAGCCTTCTTATCAGGCCCATAGTTAGCGACCAAGTCTCGGAACCATAGGTCATCACTGGCAACACGCACTAGTAGTAGTAAAGTAAGTTAAACTACGCGTAGTAACACATTTTCGGATTTCGTGGCACCTCTTACCGTAGTGACGCACGAGTAACCATAGCAACGCGTTGAACCGATTATATTCGCGTATCATCTTTAACCCAAATTCGGCTCACTGTTGAGCATGAATCTCGACTCAGAATGAGAGGGGTTAAAATGCACATGACTGAAAAGTTGGAGGTGCGTGCCCCGAACCGTATTTGAACTAAACGAAACGAAGGCAGAGGTCATCTGTCATCCACTGAGCTATCACGGCGTAGAAAATTTTCAAACATTTTGTAATAAGACTAAAAAGTGATTACAAATATAATAAAACTAAATAACTAATCAAACAAAGGTTATGATTACTGATCACAACACTTGTCAGGACAACTCAATTAACAAATCAAACTGTAACCAAAATACTACTACTATTTCCTACACTATTTATTAAGAACATGTAAATTAAAAAGCGGCCAACGCGGCGATAACAATTTGGCATTATTAATGTACCAAGGAAACCAGGACGCGTCTAACGCTTTTGTTTATAATTGTACCTGCGCAGACAGCTGTCATTTTGGTGCGCCGGGGTTTTAAACCTACTTATTTTAGTTTTCTGTGTGATAAAAAGTGAAAACGTTTTCACTTTTTATATGAATACGATTGCATGCCAACGAACTGTTACTCGGCGCCGTAAAATGTAAAAGGCTGAAAGGAAATTAAAATACCCGTGCATGCGTAATTGTCCGCGAGTCGGATAAACCGCAAAGAACGCGAATTCACCTAGTAAACTGCACGGTGTTCGCGTGACCTACTTTGTACTTGACTTCCGTAGGTGGGTTATGTTTTTCGTGTTTATGAATGTGTGTGTGCATTATGCATTGTATTATTTTTTTATCACTTTACAAGCTTTGCTTACCCCTGCCCTATCCTGAATTATATCCATCAGGATCATCATCATCATCAATAACAACTCATATTCGGCTCATTGTTGAGCATAAATCTCCTTTCGTCATCAACCCATATTCGGCTCACTGCTGAGCTCGAGTCTCCTTTCAGAATGATATAATTAGGCTAATAGTTACCTCGCTGGCCGATTGCGGATTGGCAGGCTTCACACGCGTAGAGAATTAAGGAAATACTCAGGTATCCAGGTTTCCACACGATATTTTTCCTATACCGTTTGAGACACGTGATATTTAATTTCTTAAAGTGCACATAACTTAAAAGTTGGAGGTGCTTGCCCCGGACCGGATCCGAACCTACGCCCTCCAGAATCGGAGGCAGAGGTCATATCCATTGGGCTATCACGACTCCATCAGGATATTACTTTTAAACTATACTTTGTTAAATAATTTAATTATTATCATTTTCATAACATACTTGGTATATTTAAACTTTCGCATTCAACCAATCGCAAGAACGCTATCGGCGACAAGCGTAGTTTTTACTCGCTTATATAAATATATTAAGAGTATACTTATAATGATAATAATAGCCGTTTGGTCTCCCTGCCGGGGTAAATCCTACACCTGGTGCATAAATATATTTATGTAGCGTATATTTAGGTTTATTATTTTGCTTATCTAAGTAAGTTTATGTATTTTCCTTTTGGTTCTATATATTTATTTAGTACCAGGCGTGAGAGTAAAATTTATGGAAATAATAAAAGCCTTTATTTACTGTTTTTTTTTTCATAATATTATTGTAATATATCATTGACACTGATTGTCCTTTCTTCAGCTTGCCCTCGGTCAAGGCCTCCTCCAGACACTTCAATAGTTCTCTATCTCTTGCTTTCCTTCTCCATGTGCCTCCTACTGTCTGTCTGAGGTCATCCTCCCATCTTTGGCAGGGGCGACCTCTTTTCCTTTTTCCTATCCTAGGATACCACTCCGTCACATCCCTGGTACACTTATCTCTTTTATCCCGCATGAAGTGTCCTGTCCAATTCCACTTAAGCTTCTTATTTGTTATTGCCACATTTCTGACCTTGGTCTTGCTTGCTTGTAAGAGTATACTTAATATGTATGTTAATTTACTTATATGTATAGTCTGCTTCGTCCGAAAGTCCTCAGTGCCTGAAGACAAGTTTTCGAACAGTGTGTGTTGCCAGTGATGACCTATGGTTCCGAGACTTGGTCGCTAACTATGGGCCTCATAAGAAGGCTCAGAGTCAGACAGCGAGCGAAGGAACAAGCTATGCTCGGAGTGTCTCTGCGTGATCGAATCAGAAATGAGGAGATCCGTAGAAGAACCAAAATCACCGACATAGCTCAACGAATCGCGAAGCTGAAGTGGCACATACAAAGGCCTATATCCTGCTATGGACGTCCATTGGCTGATGATGATGATACTTATAGTGTCAGTTTTGAGGAACCAGTACGTAAGTCAACTGTCTGGAGACATACTGAACCCTAAATAAATTTAAATAACCCGTAAGAAGTAAAAGGCTGAAGATTTTTGACGGCCTCCGTCCGTCCTCCGTATGCGCGGTGGATTTACAAGACGGAGGTCCTGGGTTCGATCCCCGGCTGGGCAGATTGAGATTTTCTTAATTTGTCCTCAGGTAAGGTCTGGCTGGTGGGTGGCTTCGGCCGTGGCTAGTTACCACCCTACCGGCAAATACGTACCGCCAAGCGATTTAGCGTTCCGGTACGATGCCGTGTAGAAACCGAAAGGGGTGTGGATTTTCATCCTCCTCCTAACAAGTTAGCCCGCTTCCATCTTAGACTGGCATCATCACTTATGATTGTAGTCAAGGGCTAACTTGTAAAGAATAAAAAAAAAAGGCTCTACGTATATAAATACTAGGTATAAGCAGTTAGTAATGTTTATGTTAAACATGTCCTCTTAGCTGTATCTAACCGGGGTCGGTCAGGTATTACGTCAGCGAAATATTAACTCATATTACACTGATTATACGTTAAGGTACATATTTGGGACAAATGTTTCGCAACGGCGGCTAGCAAATTGCCGAGCTGTATTATATAGGTGTATGCCATAGAAATATCAATAACAAGGCTATAGAAATGACGTGTTTCACTTCAAATGGGGATGATGACTAGGTTTGAATATATTGATTTTTATGATACATTCGGGTAAATAGGGTCAATGTTTACTAATTTACACATAAAAACAAAGATTGTCTGGATATTTGCAAAATAAATCTATACTCTATACTAATATTATAAAGAGGTAAAGTTTGTAAGTTTGTAAGTTTGTAACATTCTTTAAATGGGGTAATCTTCGGAACTACTGGTCCGATTTTAAAAATTCTTTCACCAGTAGAATGCTACATTATCGGGGAGTGCTATATTTTATATTGGTATCATATATATTAGCCGAGTTATCACAGTTTTTGTCATACAGGTCGGACTGAAAATCCTCTTAAACAGACTTATTCGCATGCGCTGCCTTAACTATTGCGTAAAATTGAAAGTAATGTATAGAGACTTTATGTATCTTGAAAAGTTCTACAAAAAAGTCCGCGACACCATATATCTATCTTCTATATATTAGCAGATATAGTACCTTTTGTGTTTTAAAAATTATTAATTTTATATACTTAGGTTTACTTCATTATTTATACAACTAAACTTTAATCCTTATTAAAATAAATTATTTAATAATCACAAGGATATTATGGAGATAAGATTTGCCCTTTACAGTATGTTAATTACTTAAATAGTTTCGGAGATAATACAAAATTTCTAAAAGACGCAGAAATTCCGCTATATGACGTCCGGCGCTTTCATTTACGTAGTTCCCGTTCCTGTGTGAATATGGGGATCAAACATAGCCTATGACACTCGCAAATAACGTAGCTTTCTATTGGTATAACAATTTTCCCAATCGGTCCAGTAGATCCAGAGATTACCTCCTACAACCACACAAACTTTACCTCTTTATATTATTAGCATAGAAGTCTCTATTTCCTTTGGTCATACCACCATTCTCGAAGGACTGGACTGATTTTGCTAAGGGTAGGAGTAAGATAGAGAAGTTATAGAGTAGGGTAGGGTACGGGTAGGGAAGCGTAGGGGTAGGGGTAGGGTAGGGGTAGGATAGGCGTGAGACAGGGGTACGGGTGGGATAAGGGTAGGAAAGGGATAGGGTGTAGGTAAGGCAGGGGTAGGTTTGGGGTAGGGTAGGGTAGAGGTAGGGGTTGGGTAGGGTAGGGGTAGGGTTGGGGTAGGGGTAGGGTAGGGGTAGTAGTAAAGTTGACATCGAAGTTTACGCGAACGAAGTCGCGGGCGTCCGCTAGTGAGATTATAAAATATCAAAATCTATTAAAAATATTTTATCGTAATTAGATGAAAATTCATACAGTTTTAGCTTCCTTACATTAAATGTGACATTTTTTAATATATAAACTAAGTATAAATATAAACGCACAAATAACAAAGATATTAGTAATTTTGTTTGAACGCACATACAAATCTTTCATTGCCTACGACGTCATTAGTTCGTGCCATTTAGTATGGGGCGTTTTTCAGGGATCCGCGGCAGCGCCGCAAATCTGACTCTTTAAATCCCTGTAGCTCTGAAAGTAATTATCGCTATCGGTACCCTGTTCCTTTTACAAAATTGCTTTACTATTAGTATACTCTTAATTTATATACGATTTAAAAAACTGTCATCATCCCTGACAAGATAATAGTACCTAATGACTTACACAGTACACACATAATTAGCCCCAAAGTCGTTATGGTCTGGGATAGCAGATTTTATCATATATATATATTTATTATTTATATATTAAATACAAATACTTGTATAATGTATTATTACACCCAACCTCTGGATAACTCGTGTATTCATCACACAAATATTTTCCAGTTGTGGGCATCGAAGGGGTCACTACCCGCTGCGCCACAAAGATTACTTCTGAGTATAACTTTTTTATTTTTTTTATTTTTTACAAGTTAGCCCTTAACTACAACCTCACCTAATGATAAGTGATGATGCAATCTAAGATGGAAGCTGGCCGAAAAAACTGCCTCGTTATGAGAACGATATTTCTAACTTCGCCGCTATTGGTCGACATTTGTCTTTTCCTCGTCTCGAGATATTATGTCGAACTTCGTATCATAGACCTACTGGTTAAAAAAACTATTATTTATTTCTGATCAAAGCTTTTTTTACTATTACATAACAACACTCGTGGCCCTTACCCGAGTCGATGTGTCAATTGGTTTTCAATTGGCACAATGTCAGTTTGAACACCTACACAAACTAATTGTGCCTACATTTAGCAATGCGTAGATAGAGGAAGAAATAGACAAGTGATTGGCGTGCCGTTATCAGTCAAAGATGTTCGAAGTTGTTCTCATTTTAAGGATGCTATTTATTTGTCTATTTACTTCTGTCTACGTACAAATACGCACGAGTTGACATTGTAGACCCAACATAAACATCGATACTTTATAAGGCCGCCAAAAGCATTTACGACGAGGATGGCTTAAAAGTCTCTATATTAGAGGGGATTTGGAGCTTAGACCCACCTCGGTGCTCCAATGTGGAACAGATATCGATAACTTACGTTCTCTGTACTGCACAGGGTATAACACTTCCATGTTAGGCACTTGGAATTGGCGGGTGGCGTGCACTTCATACATGCATTAAATCACTACATACGCTAACAAATTATTTGGTAATGCTTATCCAGTGCGCATTATCCCAGTATGGTTACATTATCTTATTGGTGCATACCCTGATCTATAATCTTATGCACGCCCCTGCAGGTCACCCACACGTAGCAACTTATTTCCGTGGTAAGTTGTTAATGTGTCGATATTAAAAAGACTTACTTTGCGCATCACTATAAAAGCGTATTTGTCGCTAAAAACTAAATCACGAAGATCACGTCTCAAGACTATTTAATTACAGACAGACGTAGGAGATCTCCGGACCGCACCACAGTACTGTTAAAGGTAATAATAGTGTACGATTGTGAAAAGCGGTATACCTTTTTTTTATTGTGACATTCATTTTACATTTAGTGCATATTGTAGTGTTGTAAGTGCTCCAGATTTGTCGATGTGTCTTTCACTAATGGAACGCTAGGTTATCAGCAAATAACATAGGCTATAGTTTATCACCGTATTCCCAAGGGAAACTGAGGCGACGGCGGCGCCCGCCAGTCTATAATTTAGACAACCAAAAGTTAAGTAATTGGAGAAAATGTGTTACGGGCGATAATTTTTAGGGTTCCATATTTATTTAACATGACGAGGGCTGTCAGCTTCTTCCAAAGATTAGATACTTAAAAAATAAAGCATTAAAAACACTGGGAAGTGTAGTTTTTATGTTTATTACTTTATTGCTAGTGTCTTACAGTATAGTCCGGGAGCCAGTGATAGATATATACGACAAAGCTCCAAGCTCCTCTCAAGCGGTAATCAGTAAAATACATCAGAAAATAGTACCACAAAGCCTCGTGAACGTCAGCTAGGACTCGTTGGGGGTTGAAGGTATTATGATACTATTCTCTGATGTGTCTCACCAGTTATCTTTCGAGAGGAAATAATTAACCAAATTTTCACCTGGCTCCTGGACTATTAGTGTCGAAAGTAATGTCTATACGAATCGTTTAAGGAAACGCATCTGCAGTATTCACATGTGCAGCCTAATATAACTTGGTAAACCATCATCTACATAACAGATTATCAAAAATCACATTCGTTAAGAATTCGTCTTGGTCTATGCACCGCCGATCAATACACCCGACAATCCAACGCGTAGGATTATAATCCCAATCATTTTGTCGAGGTCCGTAGCGCAGTGGTATGCGCGATGGATTTCCAAGACGGAGGTCCTGGGTTCGATCACCGGCTGGGCCGATTGAGGTTTTCTTAATTGGTCCAGGTCTAGCTGGTGGGAGGCTTCGGTCGTGGCTAATAACCACCCTACCGACAACCGACAAAGACGTGCTTCTAAGCGATTTACCCTTCCGGTACGATGTCGTATAGAAATCGAGAGAGGTGTGGATTTTCATCCTCCTCCTAACAAGTTAGCCTTATTCCATCTTAAATTGTATCATCACGTACCAACAGGTGAGATTGTAGTCAAGGGCTAACTTGTGAAAAAAAAATATCATTAGGGGTTGAAATTCAGCGTTTAATAAATTAATAATAATAATTGTTCCATTCTATTCTATACTTTTCTACTGATCAAAACGCCTTTTTTCTACGATAACTGAAATTAACGCATTTTTTTGTCGACCAACGGTGAATATGTAATTCATGAAGCAAACTAATACTTTTCATACTCACTGTTGTCGATAATATCGGTTCACAATCTGTCTCCGCACTACTCAACCGACATTGAATGTCGAATATGGTCGAATTGTGCAAAACGGTGAAATATCATTGTGACACTAATGTTACACTTGTGCGTATAGTGTTGTAACTGCTCCAGATTTGTCGATACACAAGATTTAGCGACACAGTCGGTACCTACGCGTATATCCTGGACACATTGGCTCACATATGTTTCTCGACCCGACCGGTTTGGTCCGCTATGGCATGTAGGATCACGGAACTACATTTAGTTAGATACCGCACAATATCCATCCAAGCGTGACAAAAATGTTTGCGCACTACACCTATTTGCCACGGTTCTTTATATAGTGACTATGCATTTTCGCATTATTTTAATTTTTAAAAGATGTTCGGTTTTTCATGATCCTTTAGCGACGAGTCGGATCCACTGTAGGCCGGGGTAATATAAAAAAATTCAACATGTTTTACCTTTTCATTAGCCAAGCGTCTCACGACGGCTTATTTTTTTTTATAATATCGATTATATTTTATCCTTAATGACGCGTAGCGATTGAGATGATTATTGTAATTCTGTACTCTTTTATTAGCACTAAATAACTAGTGTGATGTCATCGTAGGTAACAAAACAGGTACCTACAATTTAGAGTTTGAGCCTTAGGTTCCTTAATGGGACCTTAGCAGCGTCACAGGTGGTTACATGGTAGGATTATCATACTATTGAATGAACAAGTGGCGTCTAGCTAAATATAAGTCTATGGTGCACGTTATTTTAAAAGCACTGACACGTAACATAATGAATGCAATTTTAATGACACTCTCCTTGTATCGGGTTCAAATTTATGTGCACTATAAACTGGATCAAGTTTGTTTATTACATACTAGCGGACGCCCGCTACTCCGTTTGCGTGAAATTCCGTTTTTTTACAAAACTCGCGAAAACTATGGATTTTTCAGGGATAAAAAGTAACTTATATCACATGCGGATAGCGTCGTGGGCGCTCACTTAATTAATAAAAAAAAATATTTATTTATAGAATTAGAATATTACAAGACTAAATAAAGTATGTATCAGCTGACGAAACTGAATCCCACACTGCTATATTTATAAAAGTAGTTTCCACCATATACAGAGGTTGCATGCACTCCCACGCCGAATCGGAATCATAAATTTTCTTATCAGAAAAGGATGACCCATATAACTCTTATATTTTATACTAGCGGACCCCTCCACCTACGTCCGCGTGAAAGCTCGCAGGAACCATGGATTTTTGTTTTATTTTCAAATGAAAATTACATTAAAATCGGTTCAGCTGTTAGCCTATATTCATAACGCTAATTACCAATAGGAGCGGAACTAGAACTGTTGAAAAATATTACTTTTGGAGAGTTTCGTGAACGGTCAAGGCTACGCAAATATCGTGTATAGCAGACGTCTCGCGGATTTACCCGCGTATTTCTCGTTCCCGAGAGAATACGTGTATAAATATAGCCTATGACATTCACAAATTAAGTGGCTTTCTGATGATAAAACAATTTCCAAAACAGGTTCAGTAGATTATCCCCTACAAAACACTAACTGTACCTCAATGTAGATAGGCTTCGGGAATATAGAACGGAATTGTTCCCCATTAAAAGTTCTAAAAAAACCATGTAGACTCACTGTAACCTTAGGGGCGTTCAGATTTAGACGTAGGCATCCGCTAAGAAACGATATTCGAAATAACATACATACAGCCGAAAGTAGAAAGAACCTCCTCCTTTTTGGAAGTCGTTTAAAAATTCACCCCTCACATTTCAGGTGCACTCTTGTACCCCGTATCATTAAAATTTAAAAAACACAAGGAATTTATTAAAGTGAATAAATGTAACTAAATAAAAAAATAAAGAAATAAATAAAATGAAAACCCAAGTTTTTGAGTTATATCAAGATGGCGTCCATAGAGCAACTATGACATGACAGTTGACAGCAAACGTCAAATCGATTAATGCATTGAAAACGCCATCTATCCGCTATTAATACCCTTATTAATGTTGCATTTCTTGGGAGATAATAAATATTATTTCTAAAGAATTAAAGTAAATTCGTAGATTTGTATAATCAAAAATAGTTAAAAATAATATCTTCTTTTATTTTCGCCATAGTACAATGACTGAACCTGGGCTCCATACAATTTTGGACCATCTCCTTTGTTAAGGTTTTCTACGCAGACGAATCGCAGGCATTCGCTACTCTTTATATAAAAGCGAATTATCCATTACAGACGCCGCATGCAGCAACTAAAGCTATGGCAGCAGAGGGAGAAGGAGTGGGCGCGCACGAGGGCGAAGAGAGAGAAGAGCAACAAGCGCGGCATTTACTTCAACGATAGCGTCATGCTGCTTGAAGCCGCCGCCAGGAATGACATCGACGAAGGTGCGTTTTGTATATAGTAATGGGGATGATGACTAGGTTTGAATATATTGATTTTTATGATACATTCGGGTAAATAAGGTCAACGTTGACTAATTTATACATTAAAAACAAAAATTGACTGTATATTTGCAAAATAAATAAGATCATAAAATTTCAAAATCTATTAATTTTTTTTATCTTAATTAGATGAAAATTCATACAGTTTTAGCTTCCTTACATTAAATGTAACATTTATTAATAAATGAACTATAAACATAAACGCACATGAAACAAAGATATTAGTAATTTTGTTTGACCGCATATACAAATCTAACGATCATTACACGACAATTAACGTCATTAGTTCGTACCATTTTGTATGGGGCGTTTTTCAAGGATCCGCGGCAGCGCCGCAAATCTGACCCTTTAAATCCCTGTAGCTCCGAAAGTAATGATCGCAGATACCCTGTTACTTTGACAAAATTGCTTTACTATTAGCATACTTTTAATTTATATACAATTTAAAAAACTGTCATCATCCCCATTGTAAGGTCCCTTGTCCTTAATGTAATAGCAGTAAGTCACCGTCTCACCACTACACTATAATGCCAGCGAGCAATGGCCAGCAGCACACGTCTGCCTCCTCTCGATGCCAGAGACAGACTGCCCGCTCTCTCCCACTACCGGTGTGTATATACACAAACACTACAGTATTTACTAGCCGACGACCGGGACTTCGTCCGACTGGAAGTTAAGATACGGGTGGCATGTTACCTCTTTATCATTCATCATCATCATTCACAGTCACTGCTGGACATAGGCCTCTTGCATGGACTGGAAAGACAACGGTCTCGAGTCGCCACTGGAAATACTGCTATCTGTTTCATTGCGTTGGGACGACTGAGATGGGACTGGGACAACTCCGCGGCCATTGGACGATATTTTATCAATTACTCTTTATTTGGTCGCATGTTAGCGCCACAATGGAAAAACAGGGCATGCAAGAAGTACGTCCTACGAAGTTACTACAGCTATACCTAGTGTTTTTCAGATAGCATGGGTACGGGACACAGGGTATGGGACAGTTCGTTTCACTCTTGAAAGTTTGAGGCGATTCAATCACAAGTACGTATTACGAACGTCATAAGGCAACTGTCACCGTACCCATGCTATCTGTAAAACACTTTAGCAGTGCCGATTTAAAGTATACCTATTGATGCCCTGTGTGCCTCCCCCCTCCCCCATACTTAGGTGAATTACAAATAAATAATTTTAAAAAATGTTACTTATTAATTTAAAACTCGCGAGTGTTGAAATTGCTTTAACTTTCGTCAGCTAGCTTTTTTTTTTGTTTTCGGATTGACTCTGGTGCCCACTTAGATGTTGTGCCCTAGCAATTGCCTAAATAGCTTATAGGCTAATTCAGGACTGAGAGCCAGGCAGGTCTGAGACGTAGGTTGGTAGATTATAGCTTGGCTAATTATTATTTATGAATTTGTTCTTAACACTCCCGTTAGACTGCGCCGGGGGACGTGTAGCGATGAATGAAAAACCCACAACTGATGCACCTCACTTGCCCGCACGCACGATTTCACACCCGCGCAGTCTTTCCCCCCGTCGCCCGCATATCATGGGAGTCTCATCAACAACCATGCCTGAGTCCAATAGTTCAATTTGCGACAATTCATAAAAATAGCCACAACTTACAATAGTACCGTACTGTGATTGTTTCAATGTTATATTTATTGAGAGCCGTGACCTCATAGCGGCGATACATTTCGATTTACATACTAAATGTATCGGCTAAACATAGCAAAAAATTAACTGCACGTACCACGCCTTCTATAACAAATAATTTGCTATTTAAATAACAAAAGATAATGTCGAACATAAACTATAGTATGATGACAAAATTATGTAAAAATATTATAATTTTCCAGCGCTTGCTTTTATTAAACTTAATGTAATCGTCGCGTATCTAATAAATAACCATAACATTATTGGTCATTATTTAGTTACTCATGACAAAATGTATTTACTTGAAAACTGAGTAAATTATAGTGACATGAATACACGTGATAGCCCAGTGGATATGACCTCTGCCTCCGATTCCGGAGGGTGTGGGTTCGAATCCGGTCCGGGCATGTACCTCCAACTTTTCAGTTGTGTGCATTTTAAGAAATAAAATATCACGTGTTTCAAACGGTGAAGGAAAACATCATGAGGAAACCTGTATACCAGAGAATCTCTCTGCCAATCCGCATTGGGCCAGCGTGGTGGACTATTGGTCTAACCCCTCTCATTCTGAGAGGAGACTCGAGCTCAGCAGTGAGTATGGGTTGATAACGTAACGTAACGAAAACTGAGTAGAAATTTTATAAGTTTTAAAAGTTTTATAAAAACGAACAGCAATAAACGGTTCAGCTATAGAAATATTTATGAAATCAAAATAAATTGTATGTACCCGTCCAAGTATACAACTAAATCAGTGTCGTCAACAGTTACTTATAAAGATCTAGAGATCCTAATTAGGTACTTAGTTGTTAAGTTGATGTAAAACTTCAATGCTTAAAAAATGTAAATGTGTATTGTCTATTCTACGTTTCCATAAAATCAGCATTTAAAATCTACGAAGCTCCTATAAAAATATATTGAAAATGTGCAAAACATTATTTTTTGCATATCATCATCATTATATCAGCCGATGGATGTCCACTGCAGGTTTATACTTATCTATACTAATATTATAAAGCTGAAGAGTTTGTTTGTTTGATTGAACGCGCTAATCGCAGGAACTACTGGTCCGATTTGAAAAATTCTTTCTGTTTTATATAGCCTATTTATCAAGGAAGGCTATATGCTATATATTAACCCTGTATTCCTGCGGGAACGGGAACCACGCGGCTAAAACCGCGCGGCGTCAGCTGGTACTTGTATAAAATTATATACTTTTTCAAATAGAAAAAAGTTATGTAGTTACGTTGTATGAATTTTGTTTTATTAGTAAAAGCAATTTAGTTCTTAACAAAAAAGATAAGTCGTAAATAGCTTAATTGGTATCATTTGCATAATAAATCTCGCAGTGTGAGATTAGTGCAAAGATTATGTTTATAGCTTTGCCCATACATGGGTGATGTCATTGGTTGTGCTATACTAAAGCCTTAGGTGTCACGGCTACGAGTATGTTTAACATGTTTATTTATTTTGCAAGATTTCCTTTTTAATCAATGCAAAACATTTGTGCATTTACAAATGTTTTTGATAAGTTGACCCAGTCTAGGAACAAACAAAAAGCTCAATTAATAATTTTATATAGAAACTTCGTTACCGTGACATTCAGTTTTTCATGAATCCCGCGGCAAGCATGGATTTTTTCGGGATTTAAATCTCAATCAAATCGCTTTAGTAGTTGCGGCATTAAAGAGTACCAAACATCCAAACAAACAACCATACAAACAACCATACAAACTTGCGCGTTTATAATATTAGAAGGAAGGATAGGAAGAAAGGGTTGTCACTTTGCAATTGTTAAAAGGTACAATACAAAAGGACTAAGTCGGCTAGTTAGGTATATTTGTATTGTTTTTAATCTCTGGCAGCGGACTACAACTTGTTGTTCCTGAATAAATAAAATTTGACTTTGACTTTGTGTTCATTTCAGTTCGAAGACTGTTAGCGCGCGGAGTTACACCAGACGCGACAAACGAGGATGGCCTAACAGCGCTCCACCAATGCTGCATAGACAACAACGAGGCGATGATGCGACTCCTCCTAGACCACGGGGCCAATGTCAACGCTGAAGACAGCGAGAAGTGGACGCCTCTCCACGCGGCAGCTACCTGTGGGAACCTCAACCTAGTGCGAGTGTTAATCCAACGCGGAGCCAACCTCCTCGCTGTTAACGGCGATGGGAACATGCCATACGATATATGCGAGGAGGAAAGAACGCTGGACGCTATAGAGAGCGAAATGGCGGCGCGAGGCGTCACGCAGGGGTTGATAGACGAAACGCGTGCGGCTACCGAAATGCAGATGCTGATGGATGTGGCGGAGTTGGTGAAGCAGGGGATGGATTTGGACGAGCCGAGGGATAACCAGGGTGCGACACTGGTGAGTGGTTTAGTCTTTACACAAGTTTCTTTGTGAGTGCATCATTTGCCTTATAGTTAGCTATTTCGGTAAGAAGAGTAAGATTTTAAATTTGAGGATATAAAGAAAATCATCTTAGACCAAGCGGCGAAAGTAAATGCTGGATACGTCAAGAAGAAGACGCTTATTAAAGTGTCTAATAATAAGCGGATAACTAAGGTGCGACACTGGTTTGGTTTTGTTTTAATTATTCCATTGGTTCTGTAGTTAGCTAATCCGGTTACTGAGTGAGGTTCAGAGTTTAACGCCATAATTGGGACCATGTTAGGCCAAAAGAATCTCAATGTAATATGAATTTGGATCCAACATGGAGTGAATTTACTCGTTGTTAATGGCGACGGAAACATGTCATACAATATATTCGTAATGCGAAGAGTAGAAAACGTTGAACTGCCTATGCAGTCTTATAGCTGTGTAGGCTACGAATACTGAGATCCAGAGTTAGATACCATGGTAGGGCTTATCGTAAGCAAAAACACGAACATATATGCAGTATACGGATATATGACAATGAAGCAATGATGCAACTTTTTGACCACAGCGCTAACGTAAACGAAAAAGACGAAAAAAGTAAACATTAGGGGAAAAGGCAGTGACTCGTGGGCACCTCAATTTAATAAGTTATATTTATAAAAGCTAATTTTCTCGCTGTTAATGGCGATTGATGTTGTCCTGAAAATAGCTAAAATTACATCTTGCGTTCAATTATAGGCAATACACAAAACACACTTAAAATGAATAGAGGAGCCAAGTCACAATCACCTAGACATAACTATAGATGTTAATAGAAAACTAAAACAAATGAAAACTATTTGTGTAGTATGACTTCATTGGATCATTTAGCATATTATTATTATGTATTATCTATTGCCATCTCAGGCAATTAGTGTAGTCCATTAGTTTCGCGATGTTCAACTGATACGAGTACAATATCGAGTTACCGGCAATTACACCACAATCGGCGACAAGATAAAGTGGTTCAATTGATGGTCAAGAAATTGTGACATGCTCCTTTTGCGTATTTAATATGCTAATGTACATACACAGAACTAAGAAGAGCAAGTTTAAATCGCATTTTCCAAACTAATAAACCGATTATTATGCGGTTTTATTGTTTGATAGATGGCGAGATCGAGATGGTACTTAGCCAATTCCTAAACTTACCTAAATTCACACAATTGTTTTGTAAAATCAATCATAAATGTGACCGCGCCAATTTGGAAATTGTGCAATACTTTATACATCTGCATCAGTAATGCATCAAGCATCAGTAATGTCAGCTCGTGTTAAATTGAAATTCGAAAAATAATCGGAATGGTTAAAAGCGCTGTCTTAGCTGTATTTGAAAATGGAAAGTCAGAAACTTCTAAACACAAAAAAGATCCATTAATCTTTCCAATATTTACTTAAGCAACTGTGATCTGCAATATCTGCTTTCAAGATGTGCCCAAGAAGAATACTTCGTATTCTGTAATCAGCGCATAGAACCAAGCATTAGTATTAAAACAACTAAAGATCTTAAAGAGACTGACCACCACCTGTCTTTAGAGGATCCTCGAGTACTTCGGTCACATTGTCAGGAGAGAAGGAGATAACTTGGAGAAACTAGTAAACACTGACAAAATTGAAGAATACGTTGGTTAGACCAAATCCGCGCCACTCGAAACTAAGGTACACAAGGCTCTGCAAGTTGCAAAAAGTATCATAAAGCGATATGGCCAAGAATCAAGTTAGTGTTAGGGGTCACGATCCTCTTTATTGAGGAATACTGCGCAAGGAGAAGTTGGCTCATATAGTGATAAATTTTCGATAATGTTTAGTTCAATTCCGTCCCATTTCTTTAACATTCAACACTTTTTATTCATGATTAGATGACACGATGATAGTCTAATGTGTATTTTTGTTTCAGTTACACGTAGCGGCCGCAAACGGGTACATAAAAGTAGTGGAGTTTCTCTTAGAGCACCGCGCCTCTACAGACGTCGTGGACCACGACATGTGGCAGCCGGTCCACGCGGCCGCTTGCTGGGGCCATGTGAGTAGAGCATATATTGTACAGTTCTCTTAAAGCACCGCGCCTCCACCGACGTCGTGGACCACGACATGTAGCAACTGGTTGTCGGCTAGTCAAATATAAAAGATGTAAACTAATAAAATATTATCATATTATTTTAATGGCCTCCTACGGGACCACATTTCTCTTTAGAAAAACGAATTTGACTCAAAAGATCCAAATCACGTAGTGAACTCCCCCATAGTGAACCAGATACCTGTTATTAACGTGTACCTCTGTTACTCATTACTAATAGAATAATGTCTTTTTGTTGCAGTTAGAAGTATTGGAATTATTAGTGCAATATGGTGCTGATCTCAATGTAAGGAATAAACACGATGAAACGCCAGCAGGTACTTTTAACTATATTAAAAAAAATTAGTAAAAAAATACAACCGACTTCAAAATGTTTTAACTAAACTAAAAAGCGAAAAACAACAACGTGCTACCTTCTCAGTTTGCTCAGTGCGATCAGATTAAAGGCAGTACCAAGGTAGTGCTGTGTTAATTAAATCCGAATGACAGTCACAACACATCTAGATGTAAAGATCTCATCAATACAAATCAATCAAGCCCAAACATAAGGTAGCTACCGTAAATCTTTGACGAGTTCCCTTAACTGTCCCTCGTCTCCATCACCAGACCCCTAACGACAGACACAGCACACCTAGATCATCAAGCCCAAACACAAAGTTGCTACTGTAAACCGTTGAGCAGTTCCCTTAATTGTCCCTCGTCTCCATCACCAGACCCCTATGGCAGTCACAACCTATCTATACGTAAAATTCTCATCAATACAAATTAATTAAGTCCATACACAAGGTAACTGTTGTAAATCGATGAGAAGTTCCCTAGTCTATGCTTCGGTTCCATCAACAGATTGACACCAGACCTTCATTGAATTGTAGTGCTTTAAAATACTTAATGAAAACATTAACAAACGCACTAGTTGTCCCTATAATATTCGAAAGTTTCCTTCGATTTCTCCAGGATCCCATCATCAAATATTGACATGATTACTATGGGACCAACTGGAAAGCATACCCTCTCAAACGAAAAAAGAATTTTTCAAATCGGTTCAGGTGTCTTCGAGTAATCGGTGAACATACATAAAAAAAAGATTCCGACGAATTGATAACCTCCTCCTTTTTTGAAGTCGGTTAATAAAATGAATAGTTTTGTAGTGTACGTTCAATGTATTAAACACAATTGTTATAATTTTGTTATATATTTATACCATTTGCCGTAGAGACCATTGGCCCATGGAGTCGCAGTGCCAAAAAATTTTACCGAATTATTTCACCGCGACTCCTCGACTGGTAACAGAAGGGATGGCTCATTTTTTGCGCAAAGGCTGTCCATCGCGGAAATACAACCAGTATTCTTGCCACCATTCACGTGGGCATGATTTGTATAGTTATTAGGATAACTTAGCTTAAGTTCCTTATTGCATTCTTTCTTATTTTGTTAGTATATATACAGTTCCTATGATTGTTTGTGTGCACAGATATATGCGAGGAGGGCGAGATGCGCGGGCGCATCTTGCGGCTGGCGGTGGAGCAGGAGGAGGTGCGGCGCCGCGCGGCCAACGCGGCCGGCGAGCGTCTGCGCGCCGCCAGGAGGTCGTCCTCTACGGCCTCCACCAGCAGGTAACTGTGACACGTGTGCGCTTATACGGGGTGATGAAAGTATACTAATTAATGGATAAAACGTGGGGAGATACACTACGTAATTATCTAAAACTAAGTTATTGCGCTTATACAGGGTGATAGGGGTTTACTAGTTAATGGTTAAAACGTGGGCAGATACACTACGTAATTATCTAAAACTAAGTTATTGCGCTTATACAGGGTGATAGGGGTATACTAGTTAATGGATAAAAGTAGGGAGATACACTACGTAATTATCTAAAACTAAGTTATAGTTCTTTTTCGAATTTTTAATTAAATTGATTTTTATCTTGAATCAGTTTTTTTTAACGTTTGTAGCTTATCAAGATGTAGTTTTTGTTCAATATTGTGGATTAAATTACTTTTTTTTTTGAGTCTTAATAATGTTAGTTAATAAAATACAAAATATAACACTACTAGCTGACACCGCGCGGTTTTACCCGCGCGGTTCCCGTTCCGGTGGAAATACGGCGATAATATATAGCCTTCCTTGATAAATGGGCTATCTAACACTGAAAGAATTTTTCAAATCGGACCAGTAGTTCCTGAGATTAGCGCGTTCAATCAAACAAATAAACAAACAAACTCTGCAGCTTTATAATATTAGTATAGATTAACAATTGACAAAAAAAATATTATGTTATATATTACTAGCCCACGAGCACCATGGTTTTTTCCGAACAAAAAGTAGCCTATATGTCGCTCAATAGCCACCTCCATCTTCCAGTAAAAATTTCCATTAAAATCGGTTTTAAAAATTTGCCCTGACAAATAGACAGACAAAATTTTTATGTTAATAACTAAGCACTTGAGAAAACATTTTTTTGAATTATCATTTTGAAATCACAGACAGGTCCTTCAATTTTATTTATATAAATATTGATTTGCGTTTAGGGTACGCTCGGTGCGGCGCACGTCGCTACGCGAGAAGCAGTTAGCTGCGAAGGCGGACGCGCGGGGCGAGGCGCGTCTGCGGGAGACCTTCGACTCCGCTGTAGATGACGAGTATCAGGTTAGTATATTTGGACTGATAACATCTTTTAAAAACGAGTGTGTTTCAGACCAAAAGACTGAATTAAAACTTTGTTAAAATAACTTTAAATAGTTTAAAAAACTAAAAACGCACGCACTAAAATTATAAATATTGGATTTAAGTCACGTGACTATTTTTCCGTATTCCTGACATGGGTGGAATTCAAACAGCCAGTCCGCCATCTTGGGGAGGCCGCCATATTGGATTTGTAATGAGGTTTCTTAGCTAGTCATGTATTGTCATCAGAACTCAGAGCGTGTGCAAAATTTCATCCTAATCGAAGTGGGTTAAATTAAGATTCCAAGATTTTCTTACATATGTATAGTTATAAGTGAAAGTAATATAAAGCGTGTAAAAATAAAATAAACTTAAAAAATAGTAGCGCTTTGTAGTGCCATCTCTCGTGTCGGACTTGCTCTATTTCACAAGCTCCTAGCTTCCTACTAGTTAGTTTACAATTATGCCAATAAATTACTAAATGGATTCGGCGCTGAGTTTACTTGTCTTACTACTTGTTGTGTGTGTTATAGTTAAGCAGTTTTACAACAGATGGCGCTTGTTGATTAAATTTTTTGTGACACGTTCACCAACGTACCGCCGAAGTCCAGCGTGCATAAAGAAGTTTTATTTTAAAAATAATAAAAATAAATAATAAAAAAATAAACCGTGCATTCCTAAGTTTTACAAGATATAAAACTTAAATGACTACAGATTAATAATTGTCAATTTTAGGTACCTATTTTCGGGTAAAAGTCTTGTGCATCATTCCCCACTTCGCTCTTACGTTAGGCAGCCTCGTCCAAGTGTGACCTCAGATTAATTATATAGGGACCTGCCTCGCTAGACGTTACCCCACTGTCAAAGTGTAAGACCAATGATCTAACACGTTTATAAAATCTGTTTCTGTATTATGTAAAGTTTTACTGTTGTAATCGTTTTCGTCGTGTAAACAAATTAAACATACCGGTTTGTGTAATTGAATGGCATCAACAAATTCTAGTTTACTAAATAAATAATTAACTTTTCATTTGTAAGTAATTCTAACTTAATATTATATCAAATTTGTAATAAAAATAATATTTAAAAATAATCGATTCTTCAGCCGGAACAGCAAAACATTGGTCAACCAATAGAATATTCTGCGTAACGAGACTTTTTTAGTCTGTGTAAAAGTAACACATGTATTGCGAATCTAAATTGTTGTGTGTAGTGTAAGGACACAAAATATATTTATTGATGTTAAATATTTTCGATGTGTGAGTTTACCTCATACCCGCCTCAATAAACGACAGACAAGTTTGTTGGTGATTTTGGGTGTGATGCATATCCATAGTTAATTACTCTATGGCTGCCATCTCTCCAGAGAGCGTGCGGTCTTTCTTTTTCTTTACAGAACCCTAAAAGTAGTAGTGGGGACGAGGATATTCTAAAAGGTGTTAATCATCACTTCTCAGTCTTGAGTACCTTAACCGTGGATATATTTTATTTTGGCTTATGTTGTATCAGTATTTATGATTGAACTTCTTACCAATTTTCTTGGCAAAAACTAGCCGTGTCGTGAGTCATTCCGACCACTGTCATATCTATCAGTTGACTAGCTGACGCCGCGCGGTTTCTCCCGCGTGGTTCCCGTTCCCGTAGAAATACGGGGATAATATATAGCCTTACTCGATAAATGGGCTATATACACTGATAATTTTTCCTAGTTTATAGTTCCTGAGATTAGCGCGTTCAAACAAACTCTTCAGCTTTATATTATTAGTATAGATTAATTTATAAAGGACATGTCCTAGATGGCGAATCGTACCATAGAAGAATAGGCTGACAATATTTCAACGTTCCTAAAATGAGGCATATCTGGCTCTTGCAGGTTCTCGGTCCAGATAATCTTATGTTATAGATGTGATCTTAATCTGTTCACTAGATTGCAACGCTGCAGATTTCTCAACTACATTACATTACTCTTAGGCTTTAATTTAAGCAACCTCGCTCTATTAATAATCTTGTAATAAGATTTTTTTTACTATTACACATATGTTGTTAACAATTCATAAACCGTACAAACCTAATTATGAACATTTATTACACGTGTAAGTAGTTTATGTCTAAATTATTTCTAACTAGCACATCAACATAATTCACACTTACGAATACTCTAGCCGTCGCCTCGCGGTTTCACCTGCATAGTTCCCGTTTCCGTTAGAATACGGCGATAATATATAGCCTATGTCACTTACAAATAACGTGGCTTTCTAGTGGTAAAACAATTTTCAAAATCGGTTTATTACATCCGGAGATTACCCCCTTCCTCAGAGCAATTGTATAGGACCTGCTTCGCTAGCGTTACTTTTCTGTCAAAGTATATGATCAACGATCTAATGTGATTGTAAAAACTGTCTCTATAGTATCGATGTTTCATAGTTCTAATTGTGTTCGTCGGTTAAAGAGCTGCGTAAAAATACCTTTTTGTGTAGTTTAATGATGTAAAAAACGGGCAAAAACTTCTAGTTTAGTATAAGATATATACCAAATATGATCTTATTTTCCTCAGAAAATAACAGAAAATTTTGTTCTTGAATTGGGGTGCGATACTGGTCTTTCTATAATTGGTCTCAGCCCCTTAAATTTCGAAAAGGGTAAATAACGCATATTCTGTACATATATCTCACAAATATAAAATATCTAGTAACATATTTGGTGTCATTTTGAAATAAATAATTTTAGTAGTTCTCCAAAGCTTATTAATTAACATTAAAATGTAAAACAATAGTTACTTTTAGAAATTATACACTGGTTTGGAAAAAAAGTAATTATTTTTAATGGACGTTTAAAATTTTCAAACATGTGCCTTTTTCGAAATTGCATATTCAGCTACTTTCATTATAATATCAGTATACACTAACAAGCACAATGTGTGAATGTGTGTGAATTCAAGCATATACTCGATGTGGAATAATGTTCATCGACAAACCAATTAAAACTGAAAGTAGTCATTTTGCGTTATAATAATTTTAATTAACTTATTCCTAAATTACTGTCAATAAATTTAACTTATAAGCGTAGAACAATTACCTAGATACAGGTAATATTATGTTGAATAACATTTTATTTAAAAAAACAATACTTAATTAATTTAAATATGCAACTATATCCCGAAAAAATCCATGGCTCTCGCGGGATTTGTGAGTAACTGAATTTTACGTGGGCGATGACGCAGGCGTTTGTTAGTAAAATATAAAAACCGGCCAAGTATGTGTCGAGCCACGCGCAGTGTAGGGTTCCGTAAATTAATTTAGCGCTTTAATTCTTCTATAATGCACAAAAATACCGATAACGATAAAAAATCATCCTCACTTTGCACATTTTTTGCACATTTTTTTTTTTAATATTTGTTATACCACATTATAAACGTAATTAATATACATACATATCCATACCAAAATTCTACTGACAACTTTATCTTTTTAATTGAAAACGGAATTAGTATGCAGTTTTCGATTACCAATTACATTTTTCAAGTTGGTCGACCATTTTTAAATCACCATCTTTAAATAGCAATTGCTACTTAGCTGTTGTAGTTTTCCTTGTAATTTCATTATATATCCTACTCTTGGATTTTTTTTCACATATCCATAAACAACCGTTTAACCGGTTGAGGGGACACTTGACTCTAACAAAAATTAGCTTAATATTTTACACACGGATCCCTAATTCGAAATATGTTGGTAGAAGGCCCCTCATAACTTTCAAAGATCTGTCTAACGATACCCCACACTATGAAATAAACGAGTAAAAAAAATTAATTCTCACTTTACGTATAAGGGAGGTAGGTACCCTAAAAAAAACATTTTTCAAGATTTACATTGTCGACATTTTTAATGTGCATATTCATTCTAATTTACAGCCTTCTAGTAGTCTCGCAAACCGCGGACGGACGGTCTTCCGTGTTTCCTGTGCACTACGGAACCCTAAAAAAATAAATACTCGTAATACATTACTTATTACTTTTTATATAATTTGAAAACAACTAAAGTCGTGATTTATATATTGTTTCCATAAAATAAGCGACGGTGTATGCGCGAACAAATATCGAGTACGTATGAAACTAATTGGCGGAAAGTATCTGAAGTACTAATTGCTCCCGCGCGTTGGTATGACGTAGTTTTTTGTTGCCGGTTCTATTCTAGATGTTGCGAAAATTACTGTTATTATGGATTACCTATATCTTTTTAGATATACTGGGTTTAGCTTCGCCCGCTGATCTGAAGGTGACCATGATTACAGAGGGTCATAGAAAATTTGAAGAAAATAATTTTGTTTCTTACATTATTTTAAGTACTTCTACTTTTAAACATTCGTTCAATATACAGGATGCTCGGGAGTATTTTCCATAACTCTAGGGTTATATTCTTTAAGAAAAAATAATTAAAAATGTCTCAGGGAAATGTGTTTTAAAATAAATGTAAATCGATCTAAAGTTGTGTCCCTTATATCGCATGCTTATATTATGACCTAGCCAAACATATTCATTGATAAATATCATAAAGTAGCTTAGTGAAGCGGAGTGTCCAGTTGCAATATCTCGTCGATATCGAGTCTTACCATTCATCATCATCATCATCATATCAGCCGATGGACGTCCACTGCAGGACATAGGCCTTTTGTAGGGACTTCCAAACATCACGATACTGAGCCACCTGCATCCAGCGAATCCCTGCGACTCGCTTGATGTCGTCAGTCCACCTGGTGGGGGGTCGGCCAACACTGCGCTTACTAGTGCGGGGTCGCCATTCCAGCACTTTGGGACCCCAACGTCCATCGGCTCTTCTTACCATTACGATTACGTATTTTAAAATGCAAGGCGTGTGTTACATGGATAGTCGAAATTATTTGAATTACCTACTTTGGATGAAAACATAAAAAATTTTTTTTTAGTTGAAAAAAAATAGTTATGCAGTTTGGCTCCTAAAAGTAGAGTTGTCAACAACTTGAAGTTATGAGCAATACTTCGCAACACTCTGTATATCTTTGCTTATCAAATTATCTCACATATAATGTAGGTACCTGATGCTCAGAATGTATAAAAGTATGATGAATAAAGATTTCTTTTCAACGTAGGGGAGCCCGGGATGCTAAATTTGCAGTTACTCGAGCGGCATGGGGACCGATTGCATTTCTTAGATTAAATTATAGGCGAATAAATGAATGGTTATTTACTGTTTTTGCTTTTAGCGGTGGAATATAAAAACTACAAACTTTAAAATAATTTTTGTTGCTTTGGCTTACTGAGATTGTCAGAAAATTTTAGCGATTAATTAGGAGGTTATTTCCTGTTAAAAAAATAATCGCGCTCGTATTTCGAGAACTAAATTATAAGGGTTTTATTTTGTAACTTTGAAACCCTCCCATTTCATTACGTTACGCTCAAATCGTCAGATTTTCGAAATGTGCAGTTTTTACCTATCAACTCACCTAACTTATCTTAATCTGACGTGCTGGTTGAGAATTTCTGAAGTAAGTTTTTTTTTTTGTTGCCCTAAACGTACCAACGTGCAAGGTGTTGTCCCTTATGTTTATCTGCCGCGTTCGAGTAACTGCAAAAATCCCCATTTCGGCTCCCCTACTATAAGTAAGAAGGCAGATTATTTTGACGGACCAATTAAGAAAACCTCAATTGGCCCAGTCAGGGATCGAACCCGGGACCTCCATCTTATAAATCCACTGCGCATACCACTGCGCCACGGAGGCCGTCAAACAGTATAGTAGAGTAGAGATATAGTACGTTGTCACGGTCGCGTACTTTCCCCACTTTCAACGCGAGTCCGATAGTAATTAGATGGACTTAGATAATTAATCGTTAGCGTTGCCCGCCTACGGCTGTACATTGTTATAACAAGAGTCTCATTTACACCATGAACATCAAACACTGTTCATATATTGCAATTAAGAACTAGAAAGTGGCATTTTTATAACCGCTGCATTTCTTATTTGTTTTTAACTATTGGCACGCCCGATATACCCCGGCCATTTAACTTAACTAAGTGTAGGATTCGTTTAAAATATAATTACATATACTTAAAATTAGTCACATTCAGTTATAAACTTCCTAGTTTCTTTACAAATTTAGGTATCTAATCTATTTTTTTAATACCACTTGAATCTCTATATATGTATTGGTCAAATCATGAAAATCATACAGACGAACGACGCAGACTTCTATAATAATAATAAATTCCAATTTATTTAAAAATGGTTTTAAATAATTCATGATCGTTCTACTCGATTGAAAAAAATGTTTTTTTTTTGAGACGTGGTTTTTGTTTTTAAATATGTTTTTGACAATACGAGCCAAAACGCCTGTCGGCCATGTATGTCTCATATCGTCACTTACAAACGGAACGTTTGAAAAAAATATTAGTTATCAATTAGTTTGACGTTCAGTACATCAGGTAACATTGTGACGTCACAAAATGGATGACAGCGTTTTCGACGTTTGGAAAATTTGAAAAAATAAGTACATGATTTTTAAATTAAGTTTTATAAGAAATCCTTGACTTTTTTGAATTAATATCGATATATTTCGGATTCTTATTCCATGTACTATGCGAAATTAATATTATTTATATTAAATTTAATATGACTACCCTATTCTTTTGCTCCCTTGTATGAAGAAATTACGAATGTGTAATTGGATTGTTCATGAATACGCGTCACTGCGGTTTGTACGCTGAAATACGTTCTCTTATGAGAATCAGCGGATGTAATGTAATGTGCATTGGTCTTAAATTTTCCTGCGATTTCCCTGTAGGCGGTTTCACGCATCGCGAACGCACGCGCAGTCGGTGCGGTCGATCCGCGCACGCAGCATTCCTCTCTGATAATATCAAATCTTATTAAATCAAATATCTATTTATAAACTAATCTTCTATACGAGAACTGTTGATAAGTCAAGTCTGTCAGTGATTAGTGACTTAGATTATGATGCATTATGATGTTCACAAACCAAAAGGTTGTTCTGTTTACCCAAGGGATGTTTTTTGTCAGTGTTTTGTGACCCAAGTGATAATGTTTACCGGATTGTGCCTTTGACTCCGTGACTATGTCGCTC
Organism: Bicyclus anynana; assembly: GCF_947172395.1. Taxonomy (NCBI): domain Eukaryota; kingdom Metazoa; phylum Arthropoda; class Insecta; order Lepidoptera; family Nymphalidae; genus Bicyclus; species Bicyclus anynana. The sequence continues at coordinate 8,682,428 of NC_069097.1, read as the reverse complement.
GATATTATGTTCTTGACGAATGACAACCTGCACCGGTTGCGCAAAGAGCCGCAGGTGCTAGGTCTTCGATACCGGGTACGTTGTTTTTGTCGTTATAACTGGCCGATGTTCGCGATTTTGTCTGTGTGAATTTAGTTTATTTTGTAGAAAAATGTTATTTCTTATCACATTGAACTCCTATCTTTGTGATAAAGTAACATTTTTCTACATCATCCTTCTAGATAAGATTCTTATCACATAAGGAAGGTCAAGAAGTAACATTTTTCAAAAAACTACATGCTCTTTCCTTAAAACGAAAAAACAAAAAAGGTTTTTCCCACGTAGATCCCGACACCGTAGGAATTCCGGGATAAAATGTGTATAAGTTGCCCAATAACCTGCTCAGGACTGGACGATATAGCAGGTCATTTAAATCTAGCTACTTATATTATAAACGCGAAAGTTTGTATGGATGTATGTTTGTTTGGATGTTTGTTTCTTTAACGCCGCTGCTACTAAAGCGTTTGGCTGAAATTTGGAATGGAAATAGATTTTACTCTGGATTAATACTTTTTATCCCGAAAAAATCCATGGATTCCCGAGATTTGCGAAAACCTGATGATTTTGATGGTATGAATGTTAGTTACTCTTTCACCTGATGTTTGTTACACATAGGCTACTTTTTATCCCGGAAAAATCCATCCATGGTTCCCGGGAGACTTGAGAAAAACTAAATTCCACGCGGACGAAATGACGTCCGCTAATAAATTTATACGATTAGACGTGTTCTGGGGTGGAGACCACGTACCAGCTATCGCAGTGTTGGACACCCTCCAGCTAGCTGCTAGATGGTCCGACGACATTGAGATTGTCCAACTACTGAAGGAACATGACGACAATGAAGAAGAACAATAGCTTAGCAACTTCGTTCGTAATACTCCCGATGTTGTTGATGTTGAAGCGGGCTGGGGGCGTGAAGCGATAAATGAAAAACCCACGACTGATGCACCTCACTTCCCCGCACGCATCGATTTCACACCCGCGCAATCTTTCCCCCCGTGGCCCGCATATCATGGGAGTGTCATCAACGAACTTGCCAAACTATAGGAGATATTATTGCCAAGAACTTTAAGTTGAAAACTGAATTAGTCGAAGTTCACAGCGCCACTCTGGTATTAGAAGAACGGTGAGGATCGTGTGTGGTGGCGCGCTCTCGGAAAGGCCCACGCCCAGCTGTGGACGAATACAAGCTGATGATATTGATACGATTATATAGATTACTGAGATTATAAATCTTCCCATGTATAAAATATATCAAATCCGAGTAGTAAGAATGCGTGACGCATAAATTATCGGCACGCATTCATCTAATTGGTAATTATTATTGTTGTTTCGTTTCTTATTGGAACTTTTACTATTTACTACTATTACGTACTCGTACGGTACGGTTAATTATCGTCTATCTAGTGGTTGGCCGTTTAGACTACGGATCCAGGATCGGGCTAGAGTTTTCGTTTCCTTGAAGAATTTTATTTTCAGTTAAACATTCTCAGCTCGGAATTGGGAAGTGTTATACCCCCGTGTCTGGGAGAGCACCGTCGATCCCGGTCACGGGGTAATCGCATTAGATCGTTGATCATATACTTTGACAGAAAAGTAACGAGCTTACGAGCGTAGAAAAGCGAGACAGGTCCTTATATATTTAGTCTGAGGTGGTCATTAATTATTTTATCATTATCACCGTCCACCATCCAACCCACATTATTGCAGCGTAGTGGGTCTAAGCTGCATGTCCCCTCCTATAAGCAAAAAGGCCTGGCCCAGAAGTGGGCTGTTAAAATGGACAGATAATTATGATACTTTTTAGTCCAAGGTGATGGGAGGCTTCGTTACCACCCTACCGGCAAGAGACGTACCGCCAAGCGATTTAGCGTTCCGGTACGATGCCGTGTAGAAACCGAAAGGGGTATGGATTTCATCCTCCTCCTAACAAGTTAGCCCGTGTCCATCTTAGACTGCATCATCACTTACCATCAGGTGAGATTGTAGTCAAGGGCTAACTTGTAAAGAATAAAAAAAAAGTAATATTACGGTTTAACCATTTTAAATAGATAAATATATAAATATTTGATCGATAAATCCTACTACTACTCCATCAAACGTAAAAATTTATAGAAACCATTCTAAAACCTGTAGTTTATCCTTGAAAAGTTATCGAGATTAGAGCGCTAATTGTTCGAGTGAAAAACTAATAGCCTTGTCGAAAATGGGTTACAGTTTAAAGCAGAGTTTCCCAAACTTTTTTCTGTCATAGACCCCTTACCATGTTTTCCCGTCTTGGGTAGACTTGATATTGTTTTTCTGTATCCTACAACTTACACAATTTAATAAACATAAATAATATTTTTTTTTACTTCGTAGTTACTTTTAAAATAATGTAGGTACATGTAAGATAATAGATATAATAAAAATATATTGATATTATAAGATAATGTGATGTAAAAATACGTACTATCTGTGTATGTGTTATGATCCTCTATCGTGGAAACCATTTTCATTTAATGGACCTCAAATTTTTTTTTCGCTGACATAGACACTTGCAGTTTGTCATAGACCCCTAGGGGTCGATATAGACCACTTTGGGAATCACTGGTTTAAAGCTATAATAAACTGACTGCGGTTAAATATTGACCACAGACTGTTAGCATTACATGAATTTAGATATTATTGAAACTATTGACAAAATATTGTCTTGCTTGATCGTACCTTGCTTAATAGGGTAGTTGACTCATGTTAAATTTAATATAAGCAATATTAAACTCGTGTATACATGGAAGAAAAGGTCCAAAACATATAGAATATTAATAATTTCATAGAAAACTTCATTTACAATTCTAAAAAAATTTCTAAACGTCAAAAAACGCTGTCTTTTGTGACGTCACATGTTACGTAACATGACGTTTTTCTAAGGTTTATTGTTTACGGGCTTATATTATGTAACGTAATGAAACAGATAGTATATGGGCCATCAAGGCCGATAGCGTTTAGGCTCGTATTGTCAAAAAAATATAATTATTTTTTTTCAACCTAGTAGAACAATAATGAACAATTTAAGACCCTTAAAAAAGTGTCAACTAGCCTAATGTATACCTGTCATCCATTGTTAGCGACTGCCTCGTCCAATGGTTAGTCTATGAGAGTGCGTTTCATGATTACCCAGGTTCGGACCCTTGGAATTATTTTACTACTAAAGTACAAATGAAAAAAAATTTCAAATTAATGATGAAGGTTTTTTTGAGAGGAACAACTTTCTCATTCGTACTTTAGCTGTAAAATATTTTTTTACACACTAAATGCTGAAAAAACACATTTCAAGCAACTTCAGCGCCACCTACCTTCCGTATTTAAGGTCGTACGATAGCACCTCAATGACATTATTTGTTAAAAAATCTCGAGTCATGTAATCTATATATATAAAAATGAATTGCTGTTCGTTAGTCTCGCTAAAACTCGAGAACGGCTGAATGGATTTATCTTATCTTGGTCTTCAAATGTTCGTGGAGGTATAGGGAAGGTTTAAAAGGTGAGAAAAATTAGAATAATTGCCGGGAAAACCATAAAAACAACCCTTTTCTATTTCCCATACAAACGTTTAAGAGTCAAGGGTTAGGATATGGTAGGGGTAGAGTAGTGTAGAGTAGGGATAGGGAAGAAGTGCACATAAGTCAAAGCGAAGCTTGACCGGGTCCACTAGTTCTTTTATAAATGTTATACGATTTTTTCTAGATTTCCTGTACTAGACGTTGAGAACAATATTGTGATCTAAAATTTAGATTAAATTATTTTTTCAGGTTAACCCACATATTATGAAGATTTTGAATCCTGTTTAATTATTTTTTTTACTATTGAAAGTAATTGAGATAAACAAAAAATAAATAGATAGATAAAGCCGTCAGGCCTGCCTAACTCATGTTCCTATTGTTATTATCCTCAGTTCCAGTATTAAAGACCTCATTATATTTTTACAGGGCCTAACAAACGGCGTCGAAAATGATGCATCCAAAAATCAGAACACAAGCAACATATCAGCCGATCTGTCGCACCCGAGATTGTCAATCAGCTCGACCACGTCCAACCAGAGCTACGACTCGGGGAACGTTGACTACGCGGTGCCCAAACATTCGTACAACCAGAAGAATTCGCTGAGAAGTGACGTCATCGACTCGAATGACAACTTGACCTTCAACCAACCGAAGATCAGCAACCCACTGTTCGGCGTGAACGCCGCGTCGCACTACTCTCCTGGGCCGTTGCACGAAAACGAGACAAAGTTCGAGCGAACGTTGCCCAACGGAGTCAGGAAGGCGCCCGAAGGCCAAGACAACGAAGGATACAAAACCGAGGACGCGATAGACGGTAGGAAAGAGTTGGTAGTGAACCCAAACCCCATCGCGATCGCTGAAGGCGGCACCGCTACCTACACCACAGACAATAATGGTAAAATCAATGTTCATGTCACCGTCATGATTAATGCAGGTAATTATATGCATCCTTACGAACCTCCCATTTCTAATAAAGCACCCAATAACATTTTGTGTATACACACAATTTAACAAGATAATTTATTATTGTAAAGTTTATTATATTCTAACAGTTTTGCACAGTGATGGTTTCCTTATTATATTATGATTGGAGTTTTCGGAAGTGGGGCGTGAGATCCATATAGAAGATAATCTCTCGAGGATGCATATTTGAGGCAAGCTGTCTCCGGTAGTTGCATGGGTATTGTACTACTCGTAGTGTCTGGTGTTCCTTTCGTGTAGTTCTGTTTCTAGCTTTCGTTTTATTTCATTTTCGCACTAGAAATGCAAAGGGTATTAACGTCTTGTAGATGTGAGCATTTAAAACATTATCAGTATCTATCTATACATCTATTTTATTGCAAGACTCTAAAAGGAATAAGAATTTGTGTATATATATTTAAATGGTGTTTAAAAGATCACCTGCTCTGCGAACTCTCTTGTATTTAAGTGGCAATAGTACGGCACTCTTTTGAAAATGATCGGAAGCATTGATTTATTTTTCCAATTTTCAATTAATAACTCTGACTTGTTTCGTTTCAACATTTGAACTGAAACAGAGCGCCCAATCGCTTGGTGATATTTCTTACGCACATGCCCGTCTTTGCTTACCATTTTATAACAATTAAAAGCAATCACTAAATCACTAAATATTAGATGAAAACGACAAGCAATCACTAAATTATTAGACAGTCTGTGCCTAGCAAGTCGTTCAGAAATAATTTGCAATGTTAATCAAAAAGTAATAATTATGGCGCATTGTTATTTACCCCACAAACTGAATCATTTTTTATTAAACCTTAATCTCAAATCCCAAGTCGATAGCAAAAGCTATGATTACAAATAAATTAAAACTATTGCATGGTTTGCATGAATACTAACTCATATATTAGTAACTCTTTGGACTAACACACTCTATCCTCTGTTGTTTCGTTTTCTGTGTATAATTTTAGTTGTTAATTTATAGTCCTAATGCTAATTTAGATGATAAAATTACAATAGTTGCGTCACATTCTGATGCTGGCTTGGATGTTACACTTTCGCAAATCACACAGCTTCAGTACACGAGTGTACATGCTGCATGTGAAAGTATATCGCAATTAAGAAACATTCCTTCACAGTTACGCTTATCTCTCTTATTAATGGCAGTTTTTATTGTACCGGCAACGTCTTGTTGCATTGAGCCAACCAATAACACTCCAACAATTTGACCTGAATTGAGTAATGTAACTGCCTGAAGAGCTATATATTCATCATCGTTATTACAATCATCACAAAGAATTCAGCAAGCCCTTTGACAATGCTGTTGAATTTTACAGGAACTTTGGCGGATTTGAAAAAGCAACGTGCACAAATACGAACGAATGGGAGCCCGGTCGAGAACAGTCTGAACTCGACGACGAATCACAGCCTCAGTTCGATTCAAGAAGGGAAGGACACGCAAATACAGATAAGTCCACCCACGTTAGTTCCAGGAACGGCGACCGTACCACGGTTCTCGGGGAACACCAGCGACGTGGTAGGGGACACCAAGTCGCATCGTTGCTGCATCATTATGTGAACCACGGTTCTCTAAAAATACCAGCGACGTGGTAGGGGACACCAAGCCGCATCAATGCTGCAACATTATGTGAACCATGGTTCTCAAAGAACACTAGCGACGTGGTAGGGGACACCAAGTCGCATCGATGCTGCATCATTATGTGAACCACGGTTCTCTGAAAATACTAGCGACGTGGTAGGGGACACCAACCGCATCGATGCTGCATCATTATGTGAATTCCCATCATGAAATCGAACCATTCGATGCGTACAAGTCTGATTGTCATTCCAAAAATAAAAATGTTATTTATTTCGGTTTCATCTAGGCTACGTTTGTCGACATATTTACAGCATCGTTTTTTGAAAAAAACAATTAATATTTTAATTTGTACACGCATTTATTAGTTTGGTTCCACAAGTTGGATAAGCGATGCATGAATCAATTGTTATTAATTTATGAAAATTGGATGAAAATTGCCATTTTTGCTCACGAAGCAAGGGCTTGCCAATACGCTAAGGAAGTGTGATACTGTAAGAGCTCAACGGTTATCTAGAAAAGTTGGTTGCTATTATTTTATGTATAATAATTAATAATTTTTCGTATTAATTGCATTGTATTTTTCCAGTTGTTTATGTACATTCCGTTATTTGGATATATTGATAAATAGTTGCTAAGGAAACTTCGCATGTTAATTAATAATTATGTTTTATGGAAAGGCCTTTTTTTTGTTTTCAAACATTTATTTTTCCTGTAAACATTTTACGATTTGCAACTAATGTTATATATAAACTGGTTATGTTAACTATAAATTATGTTTTTGGCTTTGTACAGTATGTATACAGTGATTTATAGGTTTTATAGTACATAGTGTACAGTTACCACATTGTCTGGTACTTTACTGGCAAGTGTGGACTCAAATTTGGCTATCTTGGTCCAATTCTATGGACTAGATTTCTGGATTTCTCAAGTCTTTAGGTATACTGCCGAATGTTTCATATAGCATTTTCGAAACCACTTTTTTTGGTCTTGGCATTGCTACTTGAAGCTACTCCAACTTTAACCAAGTACAGAATGTAAATAAACAAAAAATAATAATAAAATTAAAATGTCAATATGACCTTTGCGCTTGTCTTGATATATTTTGTTTAAGAAACCATAACAAAAAACAGTAGAGATATACAAAAATTTTAATTTTGTTTATGGTTCAGCCTCCTCTAAATTCTTCTTTGAATAACAAAAGAAAATATCTCCAATACTAATTAATAGATAACGAGCGTCGCTTATAGATTTATTCACTATGGTCTATGTTTCAAAGTAAGAACATGTTATGTAATTTACCGTGTATTACAATACATACTCAGAGGCACGATTACCCACCCACTGCAATATGACTCGAGTTTATTAAAGTGTGCGGATAATTGTGCCTCTTGAGTATATAATGCGATCGGTTTGTTTGAAAATACAAAACCATTTCAGTGAGTAAAGGTCTTATTAGAACCATGAACTTTTGTAAAACTTGAGAGCAATTGTCAAACAGTTGCTTTTTTGACCAGTTTTTTTTACAATTTTCATAATGTATCTCTTGCAAAGTAATTCTGTTTTTATTGCAACTTCTAAGACTGGAATTGTTTTATAGGTATAACTTGTGTCGTTTGACCGGTCTGGGAAACAAATATTGTTAATATTTTAGAACTAAATAATTGAAATCCTAAATGAAAAACAATGGGGATGATGACTAGGTTTGAATATATTGATTTTTATGATACATTCGGGTAAATAAGGTCAATTTTAACTAATTTATACATAAAAAGCAAAGATTGACTGGATATTTGAAAAATAAATAAGATTATAAAATTTCAAAATCTACTAAAAATATTTTATCGTATATAGATGAAAATTCATACAGTTTTAGCTTCCTTACATTAAATGTGACGTTTTTTAATATGTGAACTATAAACATAAACGCAGAAATAACAAAGATCCATACGCCGCCATACAGAACGCCCATACAAATCTAACGATCATTAATTGCCTACGACGTCATAAGTTCGTACCATTTTGTATGGGGCGTTTTTCAGGGATCCGCGGCAGCGCCGCAAATCTGACCCTTTAAATCCCTGTAGCTCCGAAAGTAATGATCGCAGATACCTTGTTACTTTTACAAAATTGCTTTACTATTAGCGTACTTTTAATTTAGACACAATTTAAAAAACTGTCATCATCCCTATTGTGGAAACTCAAAGGGGTTCAGATATATTCTACGAGTATTCACTCAATAAATTAATAAAAGTATTGAATGTTACAATTATTGTTTCACAGATTGCGTTTGGTTCATGGGGCTAGCAATGTATTGTACAATGATTATTTCTGCACGATTATTATATACATTTTATTTGTGATACCTCCTGCTTTTACTATAGTTGACTATTCAAGTCAATAGAGAACATGCAGCATAAAATTTACCTTCTTCTTCTATATTAGAAATCGTCCGTTAAAATTAACTAATTATGTAATCATCTAATATTTACTCAGAGGCACAATTATCCGTCCACTTTAATATACTCGCGTCATATTATAGTGGGCGAATAATTGAGCCTCTGATTATAGTCATTTTAACGAATTGGCGCTACATGACATTTCATTGAAATAATCGCTACTACTTTGCAGTTAAGTTGTACACAGATATACCAGATAAAAATAAGCTACTTAGATACGTACAACAGGTGCAGCATACGTAAAGTAGATGCCGTATACTTATTAATGTGCCGTTTAGAAGCAACACCATGTTACATACGGAGCTTGTATGCATGGTGCTGGCTACAATTGTAATAGTGTCTGGATTACTAGTTACTACGTTTTGTACGTGAGGCGGTCCAGAATTTTTTTTATATGGCTGCTTGTGAAATGTTAAACGTTTCGGCTCTTGACCTTGACCTTAAAAAAATAATACATTTGAGTCTATCTCGGCTATCACCATCAAGTTTTTGAGTTCGTTATAAGACGAACGCCGTCATAATACCTTGCTAGCCCCTCTGTGTGAATAACAGCTGTTTGTTGACAGTGCGAGGGGGCCATGCCATTCCAACGGTTAGGCCTAGTTCGGACTACTTTAGTATTTTAATCGAGTACCTACGAATTTTTGGGCGGTGAATCCAAAAATTGTTTGTACTCGACTAAAATACTAAAGTCGTCTGAACTAGGCTTCAGTGCATGCAGATCCATGCGTTACAATAATACACGATTCGACATTTTGAATGTATACTTGTATTGATGCTAGATGTTACGGCGCAATAAGTATCGCAAATGGATTTACCCCGATGTCTATTGACTTTACCCAGTGGCGACTTATACAAAAATATACAAATTTTTGAGAAAATTAAGAGATTGACATTTAAAGTTCTTTCACACTAGCATTCACATAGCTGCAGCGAATAACACGTTTAGTTTGCTATCAGAATCTATGCGGCTTTGGTGTCTGATACGTTGGACTAGAAAAATTCTTTCTTGTGATGGAGCTTTAATAAAAATACCTATTTTCGAGTACAATATTTACTGTGGAGCTCTTGTTAAAAATATATTTTAGTTCAGAGGTTTGTGTAGAACCGAAATATGCTTTTTGTATTTTGTCATTTCCCAAGTGACTTTCTAGGTTCTTAGGTTGCTTAAAATTGCTAAGTTTTTCAGCAGAAATTTTGCAAATTGGCTTGCGATAACTATTGCGCTATAATCCAAGTTTAAGTAACACTATACTACTGTATTATGTGTAACGCACGCATGTGTATTCTTGTGCCTTTTATTTCCATATTTCTTGTTGCCGTTTGGAATTTTAAAATGTTTGTAACAGTTTTGCTGGGTACTATTTTTAACTAACACTTATGTAAGTTCTCCTATTTTTACGTAAATGCTAACGAGAATATTAAAACGGAAATGAATTTTCGAACGCCTTGTTAACCATGGAAATTAAAATATAGCCTTTTTGAGCCCGTTTTTCTAGCTTTGACATACTGGCAAAGCCTCCAGTGGGTCCTCAGGCATTTTTTTTTTCAAGAACATTATATCGGATAGCTGCAAAATCCGATCACAGCACATTTTTATTTCTCAAGGTCATTTGTAATTCCTTTTGAGTCTCAAATACAAGAAGTTTTATATGGGCCATCTACTTGTAGATCTCTTAATTTTTTCGCACTGTACCTACATTAATATACACTCTTAATATGGCTAAGTACAGTGCGAAAATCATAACGCCTTTCATCGCACAAAAATATCAAATTAACTCTCTTTGTGTTCTTTATTTTGTGGCTTTGGTACTTAGGAGTAAGAGAAAGTAGACACGCGTCTAGAGAATTTATTTCCGATTTAAAAAAATCTATTTATTACCTATATATTGGGTGTCTATGTGTGTTAATATGTTTTATGTGAATATTTTCTTGTACTACGACGAAAGTCATTATTCCAGACACACAAATAGTCCCTGGATAACGCACACTGCTAGCTAATGTACCGATGACGTGCTCGATGTCTAAATGTACTACAGTCTATGTAAGGGTCTTTGCACACAGACAGTGTTACATTAACAACATATTTGTCGCTATGCCATTTTGCATCGTTCAATCATCAACGCAATATGTGTGCATTGTCCCTAATTCAATTTAAAAATTGGCCTATATGAATGCAGTAAAAGTTTTAAACAATAATGTATATATCATTTGTATGTTTTAAAATCTTTACTCTTATAAAGTCTATAGGTATGTGTTTAAGTTATTATGTTTTCTTAAATCACTAAATACTCTAGATTTGTGCCAATTTTCAGTCTGATTTTATTGCGAATCGTACATTATTTAAACTACGCCAGTTTTTTCTATACTATTGGTAATTATACATTTTTATGAGAATTTTCTTATATCTATTATATAGACATTTTTTAATCTTTTTTAAAAAAGGAGAGAGATTAGTAAATCTACGAGTCCAGTGTTCATTATTATCTGTGGTAAATCTTAAAGAAGGCAACTAACATTCCATTACTATTGTTGAAAATATATAATTGTGTGAATGTAAATATTTTTTTGATATATAGGTACTTACATATTATATTTGTCACGTAGAAGTCATTAGAAATCCATCCATTAGGGTGCGTTTCCGCTAAGACGACCAAAGACTTGCAAGAATAAACTCTACTGTTTAATGATAGGTAATTAATTTATTTGTCAAAAATTATGCGTGCTTGATACGTAATCAATATACTCGTAATAACAATCATTTACGTTGCAATTTTCAGCGAAAATCTAGAACATTTACTTGTTTTTTCTCTTTTACTCCTAAGTACAAGTTGTCTACACAATGTAAAATTGCAAAGAATTTCGCGGAAAATAGCATTGTACATGATGAACATAGGCAAAGTAACGCCTACCTTAAAGTACGTGTACTTGAATTTAATATTTCAAATGCAAGAATTGTACTTAAGTTTACACACATTTTGGTCTGTCCTTGCAATTTTTTTGTCCTATACCCTGTGCAGAAACGACCCTCTAAGCCGCGTCTGGACTGACTGACTAATTTTGTTTCTATATGAATGGTTTAAAGAAAGTATACGTACTAACTCAGTCAATCTGGACACGGCTTATTATTTAGTAATCCATTCGTCCATATCATAGTCACTAGATTAGATTAGTTGTTCCGGTAGTTCGATGTAGTGAATGTAGTACTTAAAAAGTACTTAACACCAGCTTAAAACTTAAAACTCTTAAGTGTTTTATTACGTAATGTCGCAAATGTGAATACAGTTATACTTATATTATTACACTGTAGCCTATTTATCTTCTTACAACGGCGGCCCATTTTCAGTGTTTGTAAAAAATAAATTAGTAAGTAGTTTTATAAACAAAAACAAAACAAAAAAATAATTTGTATTTCGAAATTTAACACTAACAACCATTACTTAAATTAATTTAATATCAATAATTACCAATAAAAAAAATACTCCATTTTATTTCTTTGGTTTCTGTGAACAGTTTTTAAAATATTTATAAACATAAGACGCCATTTTTCTTGAATAATATTGAAAGTTACTAATGCGACGCTTCATGTCGTACTGATTCGCGAATGTATTACTTTTGAATTTTGTATTTGGAGCGGCTACGACACCGTCGTGTTCCGTACTCTCCATCTGCCTATTATTGATTATTCTGTTGGACAAGGAATTTTCCAATCTTTACTTTTAGTGCATAGTTAAAAACCTTATGCACGCCACTGATACTTATGTAGGGGTAGGTAAGAAATGCACATATCTTAAAGCGTAGCTTGACCAGGTCAGCTAGTAAACTAATAAAATTTTTGTCACAAAACACACAGACTCAAAATGGGTCGAAGTTGTAAAAATAAGTAGCACAGTGTAATGCTAGCCACAAACGGTCAATTATTCTCACGTTTCTGAAAAGCAAACGGCAGTACCCACGCGGCATACTATACAAGTCATGTACGCAGTGACCAACACACGATCAATTACAGCCGTGGGTGCTACAGAAACGTGAGAATAATTGACCGTTTGTGGCTAGTATAAAGAAACTTATGTGGATCAAAGCAATATACAATGGCCTTATAGATATCTAAGCACAAATTGTTTCGGTTGTTTTTTTTTTTTTTTAATTTTATCCTACAGTATTATTTTAGGAAAGCATTTTACAGGTTTGCATTTTGTGATAATTCATATTTTATCAGAAATAATATCCTATTTACAAAATAGTTTGTCTAAATCGGGTCTATTTTTATTAATATTGTATCTAGATGTTTAAAAGTTTATATTGAAAATTTTAGTGAAAATATTTCTTATAATGGATGTACGCTATTTACTAATTCACTTGCACATATCTCATCATTATGTATTTTAGAAGTTAATACCTACTTATTTCAAATGTGCGTGAAAGTAAGAAATAACTTATTTCAAATATTTATAATATTGTAATTTGGAATTAAACCTACATCAGTGCCTCTTTATTCTTGCCTTAAAAATGTTATATTATATATTACCATTTACCAATGTGTTATGTACTCTTAATAACGTGTTAAAGTGATTTTGGTTAAAATTAAATAAAAATTCTAAATAAAAAAATGTTTATTAAAATTTAGACCATGAATTAGATGTGTTTCAAATCTTTGGTTTTTATTGTTGTAAAGTAACGGTTTTAAGTAAATATGACAACTTCAAACTAATGTTGTGAAAGCTCCAAAAACCCAGACCTGTATTCGGATAAAACCATCATAAAATGATATTTAAAAGTAAAAACGTACTTAGTTATATGTAACATAAGCATTACTTTACAATTTTTACAATAATTGTCTATAAAAAGTTAGAAATAGAAGTTATTAAAGTCCGGTCACTCAGAGATTGCGTTTTTGACAGGTAGTGATCGAATGGGCGATGTAACTTCGAAATGGCATACAAGGTTGTTGAACTGCGCTGTTTCAACTGTTTGTTATGCCAACTATTTGTCTTTGTAGTGATGAGACAAAATAACGAGCCAATAATACAGTAGTTGACTCATATCAAATTCAATATAAACAATATTAATTTCGCATAGTACATGGAATAGGGATTCCAAATATATGGATATTAATTTATTAAAGTTATGGATTTCTTATTAAAACATAATTTAAAAATCATGTATTGTTTCAAATTTTCCAAACGTGAAAAACACTGTCGTCCATTTTGTGACGTCACAATTTTACCAGATGTACTAAACTTTAAATTAATTGTTAAGTAATATTTTTGTCAAACGCTCCTTTTGTGACGTCATGAAACAGTTGAAATAAAGATGGTTATTTCAACTATTTCATGATGGATTATCAAAAAAATTAAAAACTAAAATTTTCATGTAATCAAAAAATAAATATTAATCTAGTAAAACGATAATGAACTATTTAAGATCATTTATAAAGATAAAATGTCGACTAGCCTATTGAATATTCTTGTCCCATTCGATCACGACCTGTCAGAAACACAATCTCTAAACGACTGGACTTTAGTAGAAGTTGTTGTATGATAATATGCCGCTTATTCTTATTTCTTGGTTCCTATTATCCATTTAGCCATAAAATTATATTATCCATTTCAATTCAAACATATAATCATTAAATTATCCGTCATAATTATATGTTTGAATTGTTTGTTGTATCCTATTTTTCCAGTGTATTCAATGCAGCTCTAAAAGAGTTAACAAATGGTTGGTCAATGCCCAAAGTAAAGATGTACATATAACTTTCCATCTAAGTAGGTATATGAATATATGCAACACTCAAAAACCTTAGTTCGATCAAAATATTTCGTTTATACATAAATCGCATTGTAAATATATTTATATATAATTATAAGTTACGTAATTATAACGACACATTTTTAGTCGTATTTAAAAATATACAGGCATAAGTAGGATAGGTTTCAGTTAACGTTAATAGAAAGATTCCATAAATTAGTTTGATTGAGTGTGTTTTGGGGGATACTCAATTATGTGTTGACCCTATAAGTGGTGTAATTTTAATTTCGATCGTTAAAATGTGTTTGCCTGAGTTTCCTACAACTTGCCATCTCGAAATTCTTGCCTTCTTTCCCTTTAAATAATTCTCATCTAAAGGGAACTGTTAGGGCCTTTACACTTAAGCTTATAGATAGAGACAAATAGCATAATTCAGTCTTCTTCTGCGTGGTGCAGGAATGTGGGGATGACAACAAAGGGGCGAGAGAGGTGCGAGCGGCAATATGCGAGTCTGTTAATAAATAAACCGGTCAAGTGCGAATCGGACTCATGCAGGAAGTATTCTGTAGCATTATCTGTAAAAACAACATAAAAATCACCTTTTGTATGGAAGACCCCAGAAATATTTATTTTATTCTGTCTTTTTTTTGGTATTTGTTGTTACCTATAGCGGCAACAAAAATACGTCACCTGTCAACAAAACAAACAGACGAATGGTGACAAACGGACGGACAGACGGGACATATAGCGGAGTCTTAGTAATAGGGTCTTTTGTATACTTTGAGTGAAGACCCTAATAAATAAGTGTATGTCATCTGTAGTAATGTCGCACGCCTGTACTTCGCTGGCGTGGACTGGCGTGATTTGGATACAAACATATACTTTAACCTGAACTCTAATAAATAATATGCTGTTAACTGTACTCCCGTTACACTTGAAAAAGTCGTAGCACAATATTTTATGTTATATACTGGCAAGTTAATTAATGCCAAATTGCTATTCTGTAAGCCACCGGCCCCAACGTCTTAGCCCAGGATCGAGTCTCATTTATGACGCCATTCATCCCCCTGTTTTATAGCACTCTACTCTTAAGTGCGTTTATCTTTCAAATCTCCCCTGACGCTCACACAGCAAATAAACAAAAAAAAAAGAAATCCTGTAACCTAAGTAACACAAACTCATTAAGGCTGCCAGTCCACCAAAGCGGAGCGAGGCAGTAGAGTCGAGAAACGGAAAAATATTAACCAATAGGATTGCACAAAAATCTCCGCTCCTCTTAAGTGGACGGACTTGCGAGATCGATTAAAAATTCATATAAAACCATTAAGCGGAGCGGGGAAACGGAGCAGGGTTAAATAAATTAAATTTAACATTAATATATTTAATAGTCTGCAATTCTGCTCCGCACCCTGGCTCCGCTCCGGTGTACAGACAATACGCAACTCCGCTCCGCATCAGTCCGTTTCTCCGCTACGTTTCCTCACTCCGCTCTGGTGGAAAGGCAGCCTTAATAGACAATATATAATAACACTAGCAGCTGCGTTTCACCCCTATAGTTCCCGTGCCCGTGGGAATACGGTCTTAGTTACTCATTGAATATGTAGATTTTAATTTTTGAAATCGATCGAATAGTACTTCAATTAAATCGTAGCAAACAAAAACAATAACTCAAACCTCTTAGTTTAGACATATCAATATATTATTTTATTCCAATATGCCGATAGGTTCCATAATAAATTTGCATAGTAATGGCAAGATTGCACACATACATTGTTATATTTGTTATATGTAGGTGTGTAAAGGATTTTATTTACTTTAATTCTAACTCCAGTTCTAGCTTTTGTAGCAAATTGAAAAATGTTATAACTGTGGTCGATTACAGATGAACATTATTAAATTTATATTGTGATTTATTGTTAACTGTAATTATTATTAAAAATTGTATACCTAGTTTATCTACTTTTGGAAGTCTGTTTGGCTTTGTATGCAGTCAGTGGCGAATTTGTAGTCTTTGCCGCCCGCCCTAAGCTCCTAGGCTGAAGTAGATATTTTATTTACCTTTTGTCAAAATCAACCGATTTTGTAATATTTTCCGAGGTTTTGTGAATAATTTTACATTTAAATCAACTTTTTTCATTTTAATCAATTTTAATAAAATCAAAAATAATTAAAAAAAAAAGGTAAAAATTTTTCGAAAAAAAAAAGAAGTGAGAGTTAACTAGTCGGGCATAATCGGCGTTCACGTGATTTCTAGCAGTTTTTCATAATAAGTTAATTTGAATACCACTCATGATAAGTAGTTCAAATTCTAAAAAAGTGATATTTAAGTTTAAAAAAAGAAAATTAGAAATTATTATTAAATTTAGTTATTTTGCTTATTTATTTCCTCATTTTTTCTCACTAATGGCCGATCCTAACATCTGGCCGCCTTAGGCCCGGTCCTACTGGGCCTTACGGTAAATCCGCCACTGGATGTAGTGGTAAGGTGTATGCCCAAATGTTTGAAAGTAGACAATTGTCAGTTAGCGTGTTGGTGTATAAAAAAAAAACTTTATAGTAGAAGATCCGAATTAGAAACGACCTTCACCCATCTGTGTAATGAATAAAAATGTATTATATCCAAAATTAGCATGTTGAAAAATATGTTGCGGAGGAGTTTGCATAAAAACTCCTGGCCACACTATCATACCATGTTTAATAATGGTTAATACTAATGGTTTGGCCGGGAGATTTTTAGGCCACCTAATCCATTTAACAGATGGGTGAAGGTCGTTTTTAATTCGGATCTTAAACGGTTAGTTTATACACACATGCGTGCTTAGTCTCTTCTCTTAGCACTAAAATCAAAGGCAAACGGACTTGCTGGAATAGATTAACTATATTTATATAAATTATATTAATACATCTATGGATGCACCAATTGTCTTGTGATTTGATTTATCGATTTATAGACACACATTGTTTTATTAGGACTTTATTAGCTACAAGACACTTGTTTTTTTTTTTTATGAAGAACACTTACTTTTGTATTTCTCATTAATAATAATAATTATAAAGTAAAGCGTAGACAATGCCTGTATATTGCCTAGATATGCCTGTATTTTTTCATTAATAATAATTAATTAATAATCCATTATCTGAACTAATTCATATTTATTCAAACAGAAAATATAAACTGTTAAAGTAACCTGTGCTTGGGGTATCGAACCCAGGACTTCTGTCAACATTACCAAGTGCGCCTTACTCGATAAATGGGCTATCTAACACTGAAAGAAATATTCAAATCGAACCAGTAGTTCCTGAGATTAGCGCGTTCAAGTAAACAACCTCTTCAGCTTTCTAATATTAGTAAAGATTATGTTGTCAAAATATAGGTATTTATTTATGTTTACAAAAAACGATAGTTAATCTCTGTTTTTTGTTTATTATGGTTATGGTGGCATCCATAGATAATAATAATAGACAATATATTGCAAGACCACTACTGTTTGATTGTTAAATTAAATTGGTACAAATATTATTCTAAACTAAAAAAAATGTTAATTAATTTAATGCAATTTTAAACTGTTGTATTTTTATGCCTTAATATTCATAATAAGTAATCAATATATTATTATCTATTTAAGGAATTTACAATAGGTTTTAAACGTACTTAGTGACTGACTTTTGAACAGTAGTGATTTATAATAAGATGATTCCTAATTTTCTTAAATATTGTACGAATAAATCAGTTGTTTAAATTAGTAGTTGGTTTTTTTATTCACACCTTTGTTTAATGATAAATTAAAAAGTATTACTTACTAATTAGTTATAGGTAAAGAGCATCGATCTCCTATTAAAAAGTAGACGCACAATCAGCGACCAAAAAACGTTCCCACTCAAAGAGTGCCAAACCAACTTTTTAGCACTCAATTCAAGTAGTCGCATTTGCAAAGTCAACCTTAATCTCAATTCTTACGGTTGAATTTGTTCTGAATTTGTGTTTATTGAATATTGAACTATATTTAAAGTCCTTTAGGTATAATTTTCTTTACAAATAATTCTAAAACTGTCAAAGCAAAATTGACCAGTTTTTAAGTAAAATTTTCTATTGTGCGTCCTTTTATTATAAGAGGTCAATGGTAGAGAGGCAATAAAAATAAGTTGAAATAAACAAGATATTATGTATTTATTTTTACCCAACTACGGTGAAGCCAAATGGAAGGGTTATGAATTTGGCAGTCTATGTATTTATGCGTGTATGTTCTACCGTAGCGCATAAACTACTGTACCGATTTTACTGAATGAGCTGCCAAAAGATTCCTAATAATAGCTCGGGTAACAGGCTATATAAATTTTATCAACATCTTGTATATTAACCTTAGACTTAAACAGACGAAACAGAATTTAAACCTCAGATTCTAACCTCAAAAAAATTTAACTGAGACAATCTCACGTGTCTGGTATCAAATGAAAGGTCTTGACAAGCACATTACAAATATGTATACGAGTAAAATATATTGTTTAATTCATAATATATGATTAAAATGCGATTATAGTAGGTTCGCTAGGTCCAGCTTCATTTTATCTTAAATCGGGCTTATCGGATGGTGAGGAGCATAACCTACTTATAAAATTACCAAAGTAGTTAACAGAGCAAGTATAATCAACAATAAACCAAAACGAGTAGAAAATTTTGTCTGTATGTTTATTTGTCTGGAACCACCTACCTACTTACGTTCTAAACGGATTTTCATGCAGTTTCTTAGGCCTAGTTCGGAGTACTTTAGTATTTTAGTCGTTCATATGCAGAAATATATGAAGACAGCAGTATCTAATTCAGTATTCATTGTTTTCCTTAAGATAAGGTACCTACCTACCAATTTTACAAGTCGGTAATTGAAGTAGTTCTAGTTCAAGTTCGTTTTATATACCTATTTAGTAAACAAGCAAGTTAACGAAGAGCGAACAGGTTCTGCGTTACGTAATTTTGTGGTGAGCCGTGAGCGGTCAAGGTGAAGGTGAAACACTCCCGAATATGGACCTATTCAAGTTTTTTCTTATAAAGTAGGTTATTCCTTTGGGGTTCTACTTTCTTTTGTATTTAAACTACTCCTTTAATAACAGAAACAATACCAACATTGAATTAGGCCAAACTAATTCCGAATTTTAGCAAGGCGAACAGCAATTTTATTAATTGTTATAGTACATAAATAAAAAATAAATGAATTAATTTATCATATCCCGACCCCGTACCAGAAAGCGCAGTGTTGGTCGACCCCCCACTAGGTGCACCAAGCGGATTGCAGGAAATCGTTGTGCTTAAAGGTCCATGCAAGAGGTCTCGTCTCGTCCAACAGTAGACGCCCATGGGCTGATAATGATGATCTCTATTGTGTAGGTAGGTACATTGTGTTAATGTCACCTACTCTTAGGCCTAGTTCGAACTACCTAATACTAAACCAATTTGGAATAGATATAGATTAAGTACATCCTGGAATAACACATGGGTTAAAAATTCGGTTTTCCGGAGGATTTTTGAAAAACATCACTTCACGCGAACTAATTCGCGGCTGTCTGCTAGTTTTTAACCGCCTTCCAAAAAGGAGGAGGTTCATGTGTATTTTTTTATATGTAGGTACCTACCGCCTACATAAGATAAGTAGACCAACCAGCAACGTTCGCTCTTCTGTCTCCTTCAGTAATTAAAATTAACTGACAATAATTACTTACCAGAAAAAAATGTCATCCGCTTAAACAGGATTCTGACAAGATTTCAATAGTCCGTTAGTGCGTATTTATTTTTATTCAATGACACGTCACCCTTGACTGCGATTTCACCTGATGTTGACGATACAGTAGGAAGTGTTACTTGGAAGCAGTGGCGTAGCTAGGTAACCAAGGGCCCTGGTGCAAATGAAAAAAATAGGACCCCACTACTATCTAAACTGGTTGAGTTTTATCAAGTAAAAATGTGTACAATTATATATTTATATGTACAAATTTTCTAAGTTCAGTTCGATCGCGATATTCTGGTAAGGATTCCCAGGAAGGAATTTTCCAGGAAGTGCCCCAGGGTCCTCTGAGCTTAAGGGCCCCGGCCCTAGCCCCTAGGTAGCTACGCCATTGCTTGGAAGAGGTACAAGTTTATTCTACGCATCTTATCGAAACTAAATCGCTTGGCGGTACGTCTTTGCCGGTAGGGTATCTAGCCACGGCCGATGCCTTTGATAATGATCGTCTTAAGCGGGCTCTACTAGACCAGACCTGAACCTTGAAAAATATAAAATCCTAAACTGACCAGAACTGAGAATCGTAGCCAGAACTTCTCTGTTGAGCACTATATCCAAATTCCAATTGCACCTGAGAGGTTGTCAAACTAGCGCGTCTTGCAAACTGCGTATAATATTGCATCATCAACGAGATGAAAGTGGCTCCAATAATTAGTCGTAATTAGGTATTGTGTTTATAAAATTGTCGTTGTTTTTAACTGATTTCATTAAAAAGGTTTTGTATTCGATCCGCATGTTTTTGCCATTTATTTAAAACTACTGATCCGATTTTTGTGGGATTGACCTTTGGTTACCTAGCTACGCCACTGCCTAGATTAGATGCCCTAAGCAATTGCTTATATGCATATAGCTTGTAGGCTAATCTGATCACAGGTTCTGTAACTAGGATATCTATACTTACTAATATTATAAAGTGGTAAGGTTTGCTGTATTGTAGGAGGGTAATTTCTGGATCTACTGAACCGATTCTGAAAATTCTTTTAACGTTATTTGTGAAAGTCATAGGGTCTTTATCCTCGTATTCTCACGGATAGTTAAGGCTAGTTTACTGTACGTAGTTTTCAATGTCAACGTCACATCCATCGCGTCTGCGTATTCTACTACGTAGGTCGCATTTGATTTGATAGCTAGAATATTTTAATGACAGTGTTCGCCGGACCGCCACATTGAGTCGACGCGTCTCGGCTTCACTCGTATCGTAATTATTGTTACGTTAAAACCCATTCAAAGGTTGAACGCCGGAAAATTGTTTTCCCAATTAGTAATCTCGTGTTACCTCGTGTATGTTGAGTTTGATAAGAAGAATCTGCACCATGAAGCCTCCGACGAACGTGAGTATTGGTTTTTTGGGACCTTAGTCCAAATGTTTGCTATAGTTTTTAACGTCGCGTCGCGATAAAAAATTCCCATCTACATACATTTTTTTTCAAAAACAATAGTACTTTTGACGTTTAAATACATTTACATGCACTTAGTGTAAAGTGACGGTCTTAAGCACAGAATAAAAAATGTCCATAGTGAGACCTTACGAGCAGCGTGGTGAAGCCAGTGAAACCCATAAAACTCCTTGACATCCGCAAATACAAACTTTTTTTCATAATTTGTATTTCAAAATTTATTACTAACAACAGTTACGTTAATTAATATAGGTAGTAAGTAATCAATAAAAAACTCCATTTTATTTCTTTAGTTTTAGTGAATAGTTTTTGAATAATATGGAAAATTTAAAAATTACTGATGCGACGCTTCGTGTCGTACTGACTCGAGAATGTATTCCTTTTTGAATTTTATATTTGGAACGGCTACGACACCGTCGTGTTCCGTGCGCTCTATCTGCATATTATTCTTTTTATCTGTGGTCTTAAGAAAATATTTTTGTCATCTTTTTTTGTAGGTTAGGTAGGGTAGGCCTACCTACCCTACCTAACCTACAAAAAAAGATTATATACCTATTGACCCACAAAAAGCAATGAGGGTTGATTCCGAAGAGCCAAATTTTTTTTTATATTAATAATTTAATACACGGGTATTGTGTTTATTAATTACATAGGTATTCGCTTAATTACCAAAGTTTTCAAAAGTGTAGTTTTGATATTACTTAGCTTACTTTACATATTATATAGGTACCTACTCTGAATCCGCAGGCAGAAGATTGTGTTTCTTTTTCCAGTGGCGTACCTAACTACCTATAGGGAAAGTGAGCTAGCTCGAAAGTAATCTGACATCTAAAAAAACATATAAGTAGGTAGGAACGTATCTGAATATTTTTCTGATCTGATCTGATCAACCCAATGATTTTGCCACGGCCCTCACATGGTATAGTTACGCCACTGAGTGAGTCTAAAATGAATATAATGTGTAAACAAATATTTAATGCAATCAAAATTCCAAAACTCTAGATCTCATTTTTATTTTCGAGAATAATCCCTTATATTTAATATTTTCATGAGACAATCGTGTTTTTTTATAATATATATAATCATGTATTTTAATTTAAGTATCGATCACGTCCCCGCAATATTGATTAGTGAGGTATGCGTAGGAACCATATTATTTAAAATTCACTAAAACTTATTAAAATTAAATTACTAAGCACGTGGAAATTTTGCGGGCCCCATCTATAAAGAATATTCCATGCGTCTCGAATGCTATGGTTACGCCACTGAATCGACCACGTAAAAAATTAAACTCAACATCCTCGTAATCCAAATTCATGCGTCAAAGGAAGCGAGGTAAGCAAATTGATCACACCGAAATAGCCCCAACCCATGGTCGCTTGCAATCAAAATTGAGACTATCAATCAACTGACCTCAGTCTTGTACTACTTTATATTCTGTGCCTCAGATTGACTATTTTTCAGTATAAACATAAAGTGCTTGCTATTGTCACCGACTTACAAAAAAAAAACAGGATAACTGCGAGATAAGAAACATAGAGATGGAAAATATATGGTCATAAATATTACCCATTGCATATCTGCTTTTATTTTGATATTTGCAATATTCGAATATTTCAGTGATTTACTAAGTACCTACATACAAACATATTAAATATAAGTACATCATGTCCTTTTACAATAATAGGTATTTACTGTACCTACGTACCTTAATGGCCTAATTATCCTTTGATAATGAAAAAATCGGCATTGAGGTTAGAATATTTTTATTTTGTAAGCTAGTATCTAGTAGTACTAGTAATAAATAGTCGAACGATAACAAATAGGTTTATTAAAATAAAATGTTTTGTCAAATTAATTGATTATGAAACACGGCTAAAACTCACGTGATATTAGGTCGATGCAAGAACCAGCTCATAACTAAGAGCCCCGTATGGGTTCGAAACTAGTCGGGCATACTCCGACGTAATATCACGTGAGTTTTAGCCATGTTTCATAATCAATTAATATGAATAACACTCACGATAATTTAAATTCTAAAATGTTTTGTCAATGTGAATTTAAAAGTGGTTCTGATCGATAATATTGGCCTGACAATTGTTTGCCAAAAATGGGGCTGTGGGACTCTGATAAACTAAAACGCAGTTTCTTTATCAGTGACCTTTAGATAGCTGACAATATAATTGAGCAATTGAAGTTCAAGTCATGATACAAAAGATCCGTTGTTTGGATGACAATGCTTTCTTATCCGCAAGTCTTGTCATTGAGTTTGGATTAATTATTCGTCATAACTGATAAATAACACAGTGTGTATGTGTAGATAATAATAATATGTCTTAATTTAAAATTAAGATATTCCAAACAATAGTTTAAAATGTAGATACTCCAAACTCATATAGTCAGAATTTTAGTTAAAAAGAGATTTTTAACGTTTCAAACTATGTTAAAATTCGATGTAGATTATTGACCCATTTTCTTTTCAACTTTGCGTCTGGAGTTTTGATGAGATAGGTAGATAGAGTAGTAGAGTAGTTAGAGTAGGTAGATAGGTAGATAGAGAGGAGTAGGTAGAGTAGGTAGATAGGTAGATAGAGTAGTAGAAGGTAGGTAATCGGTGATAGACTATGACTGACTCCCGCTATCCTTTCGGTAAGTACATCATCACAAGACATCCTCAGCACGTATCTTTTCAAAATTATGAGCATTAGTACGTACCTAATTCCATATAACTTTTTTTTTGTTCCAGGCCACACTTCTCCATGATGTTGACATACCTACAAAGAAAGCGACATTCGGCATGGGCTGTTTCTGGTCGAACGATTCTCTGTTTGGCGCTACACTCGGCATCATTCGCACCAGAGTTGGCTACTCAGGCGGCACTTCGAAGAACCCACATTATAGGAACATGTAAGTTAAAAATGTAACCTAGTGTGTGATATGGGAGACGAAAACAACAGAACTTACTCAAGTGCGTCAGATGAACTCATAAGCCCTCATTCGCACGAGAGCTTTCTTTCTTGTCTTACTTTCTGTCTAAAAAACTTTCGTGCAAATGAGGACTAACTCGTAAGGGATGACACACGGAGTCATATTTGGTGGAGATTACCTCCAAAACAACAACAATTTTAGAGCAAAAGGTTAACGGTCATGCTCGTAAATGATGAGGAAAAATTAAAATTTTTATACCTTTAAAGTTTACAATGATTTTCGATTTTTCTTAACCTTGAAAATTTAAAACTCATAATATTTATATTCTGTAGTGGACCGTTAAAATGGGTTTTAATGTGCTTTTATAATTTATAATTGGAAGCTCATGTACCTACTAAGCTAATAATTATGATGATAAATATATTTTAAATATACGCACTTCGTATCATTATTCATAAGTAGGTACATCAATTCCCGAGTTATATCTTAATAATAAACGGCTACATAGTGCGCTATCCGCAGGGAAGTTCTTTGTCTAGACCACACAGTTGACAGATCGATATTACTCAAGGCGAAGATTATATTTTTAGCGCGCGTCGATTAGACTAAACTGTAACGACTTATACGCATTTCATATATATTTCAAAATGTGCGTTAAAAAATGCTCCGAAAGATTTTTAATGGTGATAATAAAATATAATCATCGTCATTCCCTGAAGTTTAACAGCCAGTATGCGATAAGCTTTCTTGCCTTCCACAACGCGCTTCAATTGTGGTTAGTTGAGTTCCACTCTCTAATGTCGTCCAATCATTTCCCTCATTGACGATATTTAGGTGCTTTCTTGTCCATTATCTTTTCTCGTAAGATTAATACTGAAAACGAAATCTGAGCTCTCTGTAGGAGTCCAATCTCACTTTCCTCTGCTCGATGGTAGACATTAGTTCCTATTTTTTATTCACAAAATCTAGTACCCTGATGTTAGGTGTGAAGCTTTTCGAGCAAATCTTTAGCATCCTTTTTTTGCTTTTTTTCATTGTTTTTACTTTATTAGTTATCCCTTGACTACAATCTCATCTGATGATGCAATCTAAGATGGAGGCGGGCTAACTTGTTAGGAGTAGGATAAAAATCTACACTTTCGGTTTCTACGTGACATCGTACCGGAACGCTAAATTACTTGGCGGTAAGTACATCTTTTCCGGTAGGGACCAATCCAATACGCATACCACTGCGCGACGGAGGCCGTCGTAAATCCTGTAATAAAATATATACATTATGCATAGGTATACATATTATAGCCTAAAGCAAAAGTAAATTCAAGTTATGGACGAGTCAGCATTTCCTCGTTTCCAATAATAAATTGTTATTGAATACGAGCGATGACCGTGCATTTGATGATATTGTAAATTTTATCTGTCGTTTGTAATTGTATCGTATTTCTATTGCGCAACGGATTCTTGAATTAAATGATAGTCATGAATTGAATTTCTAATTAGTAAACAATTAATATAATTTACCACCAGCTGCTAGAGATTAATTATAATTACAACTTTGTAATTTCAAATGTGGATTCTCATTAGTGGCGTAACTGAAGCATTTGTGGCCCGCACTTATTCACTGGATGGACCGACAGAATAATGGTCCTTGCAATTATTTTTGAGGTTACTTCTGAGCTCATAGCCTTTCGGTTTCGAGGCTCTCCGCCCTACTACCGTATAGTTACACCCAGTGGCGTGCACAAGGTTTTTTATCAGGGTATGCATTATACGTACCAACGAATGGAACATACCTTCTGCAATACATGTTTGAACTGAGTCCTCAGGGTAGGCATTGCATTTTTGCATCTATAAAGTGCACACCACTGGTTACATGCAATAACTTTGAAGTAAAAAAGTGTTGGTTACGCTACTGAGTCCCATTATTGTGATTTAGTATTTGATTTATATTTATAGGCAGGTACTAGCGGGCGCACTGCGCATTTTCACCCGCATAGTTCCTGTTACCGTGGATATATGGGCATAAAAATATCCCCTGTGTTACTCGCTGATAATGTAACTTTCCAGTGGTGAAATGATTTTAAAATTCGGTCCAGTATTTTCGGCGGCTATTTGTACTAAACGTACAAATAATCAATAAGTTAAGATGACCGGCAAAATCTACACGTTTTATTAAAATTACAGTAAATACCTATGCGCTTGCATAAATGGATTTATACCTATTCTACCTGTTTATTGATAAATACACGTGTTGTTTTTGTACCGATTATCTACTGCTATTATCGAATACACCTTCGTACTTAATGTAAACACACGGCACACCGTAATTAAGAATAGGTAACATAAGGTTGGGGTACAATTTAGCGTAAAGGACCATAGCGTAACATGAAGGAAAGGTCAAAAAGATTAGAAACTTTTTTGTAGCCAAAGGAGAGAAAGTCGTACTCCAATCAACGGTAACGCCAACACAGACTCTGTTAGGAAGACTAGTTGTACAATACAGAGCACGTCTAGGAAAGTTCTACCCACTGCTTACTTCTGCTGTCAAATAAAATTTTGTTGGTTTAATTTTTAAGGATGCTTACGATATGCCTCTTTTTGATATATTTATGATACCTACATATCTTAAAGAACGGCAGCGTGGTTTGCCTTGCGAAATAGTTTTTTTTGCTATGTACTTATTCTTATTATTATATTATTATCACAGTGTAACCAGAGTGAGTCTTTACAAGCAACGTACTGAAGGCAATAAAAAAAAAACGTCACGCGTCTCCTTGACAACCGCATATACAAACTTTTTTCATAATTTGTATTCCAAAATTTAACACTTACAACAATTATATTAATTTACGTAATTGTTGTAAGTGTTAAACTTTTTAAATACAAATTAATAATTATCTTTAAAAAATACTCCATCTTATTTCGTTTAGTTACTCCATCTTATATCCTTTTAGTTTTTGTAAACAGTTTTTAAAATATTTAAAAACATAAGACGGCATTTTTTTTTTGAATAATATTGAAAATTACTGATCCGACGGTTCGTGTCGTACTGACTCAAGAATGTATTACTTGTCGTATTAGGAGCGGCTACGACACCGTCGTGTTCCGTACGCTCCATCTGTATATTATTCATTAATCTGTAATTTGTATTTGATTGTAGGTTAAATTATTTATTATCATTTCTA
Organism: Bicyclus anynana; assembly: GCF_947172395.1. Taxonomy (NCBI): domain Eukaryota; kingdom Metazoa; phylum Arthropoda; class Insecta; order Lepidoptera; family Nymphalidae; genus Bicyclus; species Bicyclus anynana. Next base: position 8,654,802 of record NC_069097.1, on the reverse strand, counting down.
TCAATATTCATTTCGGATCATGCTAAGCTACCTATGTACGAGAGAAAAGGTACATTAATATTCAATACGTAAATGTCGATGATGAAATAAATGATGATTTGTCAACTTTCAAGACCCACGTGGATATTTTTTTTGCGATGGTGATAATTGACGATTCATAGACAATTAGACGCACATTCATAATACTCTTATGTAGGTACCTTCATCTAATGACAATTGTAATTAGTGAAATAGCGGAATCACCTAAGAACGGTAAATAATGATTAGTGATTTTTTGCATACCTAATGCAGTTAGCTTTAAAATTATTATGATTGTTCTCTAGATTCTACTTCTTAAACGTAAAAATAATGGTAGAGTCTACTCCACTGACTAGGTAGGTACTCTGTCTATCTATCTTCTCTACGGATCTCGGTATGAGTTGAAGCCAGTACAACAATACAATATTAGTAGAGTCTACTGTACTCTGTCTATCTTTACTACGGATCTCGGTATGAGTTGAAGCCAACAATACAATAGTAATAGACTCCACTATATTCTGTCTATCTTTACTACGGATCTCGGAATGAGTACAACAATACAATAATAGTAGAGTACTGTAGTCTGTCTATCTGGGTACTGATCTCGGTATGAGTTGAAGCCAACAATACAATAATAATAGACTCCATTATACTCTGTCTATCTTTACTGTGGATCTCGGTATGAGTTGAAGCCAGCACAACAATACAATAACAAAAGAGTCTACAGTAATCTGTCCTTCTTAACTACGGTTCTCGGTATGAATTGAAGCCGGTTACAAACGGGAAGTCTTTTTTTTTCGTGAAGAACGTAGTCTACATATTTTGGCATCGTGAATCAATGCGCCAAGGTTGTTAAGTCTACGAACCACCAAGGCCAAGGCGACGTTAAAATCCAAATAAAATACTGTGTGAACACGAAAACGTGCAAACGAAATATAAAAATAGTACTCAATATTATATTATGTGGGTTATTAAAAATTGAGTAGGTAATTTTATTTTCATAATATTACTAGCGGACTCAAACAAGCTTCGCTTTGACCCCTTTCAGTTTTGTGTAGAAGATACGAATTGTATGGAAGAAATTTTTTTTAGACTTTTCTCTCCGTAAGAACTATCCTTTTGACGGCCTCCGTTGCGCAGTGGTATGCGCGGTGGATTTACAAAACGGAGGTCCTGGGTTCGATCCCCGGTTGGGCAGATTGAGATTTTCTTAATTTGTCCAGATCTGGCTGGTGTTTTACCATCCTACCGACAAAGACGTACCGCCAAGCGATTTAGCGTTCCGGTACGATGCCGTGTAGAAACAGAAAGGGGTGTGGATTTTCCTCTCCTAACAAGTTAGCCCGCTTCCATCTTAAACTGCATCATCACTTACCATCAGGTGAGATTGTAGTCAAGGGCTAACTTGTAAAGAATAAAAAAAATATAAAAAAGAATATCCTAGTACTTCAAGGAGTATTCTAAAAAAAAAGAATTAGCGAAATCGGTTCAGCTGTTCTCGAGATTTGCGCTTAGGAAGATTCAAGATTAATTTTTAATACATATATAGATTTTTCGCTGCTTAGTTTCCTTGGTACATTAATTTTTGTAATATAAGTTAGTGATTTGATTTTATTTACATGTTTATAGTGGCGACCATACAGAAGTCATCGAGCTGGACTACGACCCAAAGACCATCAATTACCAGGAGTTGTTGGACATGTTCTGGGCGAACCACGAGTATGGACTCACCACCAAGCTAAAAAGACAGGTTGGTAGCTTACTACGTATTTTTTTTTTCTTGTCGGTGAGGAAAAAAAAGATAATAAACCTAACCTTTGAAAAAAATCAATAGTTCACCTTTGTATAAAAGAAATTAAGACATCAATACTGTATTTATCATCATCATTATGAACACATTTTTGGCTCACTGCTGAGCACGAGCCACCTCTCAGAATGAGAGGGGTTAGGCCAATAGTCCAATGCGGATTGGCAGACTTCACACACGTAGAGAATTAAGAAAATTCTCATGCATGTAGGTTTCCTCACGATGTTTTTCCTTCGCCGTTTGAGACACGTGATATTTAATTTCTTAAAATACACATATTTAACTGAAAAGTTAGAGGTGCATGCCCCGGACCGGATTCGAACGTACGCCCTCCGGAATCGGAGGCAGAGGTCATATTCACTGGGCTATCCGTGACATCAATACTGTATAATATAGGTAAATTAAATTGATGTGTCTGTCTGTACTAATACGCAATGTTCACTTTACTAAATTAAAAAAGTAAACATTCAATACACGCCACGCTATAAAATTTAAAAAAAAATGTGTAAAATACTTTGATTGACGAACTTTAATACGAAATCAATTTAGATTATTTATAATTTTTTTATTAAGATTAATATAAAAAATATTTTCACTTCTCACGCACGCCCGTAGACTCCGCGCAACGAAAGAAGTCTCGCGGCTAAAACCTGAGCTAAAATAATTTACAGCGCCTTACATTAATGAATAATGATAATAAATAAAACCGGCATTACCAAATGAAAGCGCCGCGTCTACGGAAACTGTTCTGTGGCGCGGAGTAGGAAGATTCGCACATAAATTAAATAAATATAGGTATATGTCTCAAAAATAACGAAACAAAACCACTTTCAAAACTGAAATCCATCAACCTGTCATATATTACGAGTAGGTAGGTACCTTTATATTGGAAATTAAGTAAACAATACCTATTTCATTGAACAGAAAATAAAAGATATTTTTATGCACTTGAGTAAATAATGTATCATTATAATAGTTTTTCTTAATCACTAATATAAGATTGTTGCTAATCTAAGATTATATCAAATCTCACTACTAAGCTGTCTTTGCTCATCAAAGAATGAACAATAGAATCTTAATTCTTAGTAGGTCTTTAGGTTGATATATCGACCATAGCTGTGTCATTCGAATGTTATCAATTTTTACTATGTTAGCAGATAATACAATCTTTATTTCTTTGCTTTATATTTAAGGTTGACATTGGAAATACGTTTCTAGATTAGATAAAATATAGCTATAGAAAGTATGAAGATATTTATTTTGTTTTGTTTTTTATTTTGATAAGAAGAATTTTATCGTTAGTGGTCGAGAAGTTATTATAGATATCGATAAGGATATTAGATATTTATGAAAAGAAGCCCCACTTTTTTGTCCTCTGACGTTATACCTGGCATCTCTGTACCGTGCTGAAGCTGCATCTATTTTTTAAGCAAGCATTTTTTTGTGAGACTTCGTTATACCCTTCATTTTGGGCCCCCAACTAATATTAATACAGGGCCCCTCCGAGGCATGCTACGCCACCTTCTAGCTAATGTAGGTAAATGTACTTGTTAGTGTTTGTTTCGCTTTCAAGCCCAACACATATACATATGTATATTCTGTGGCCTATCAACAATTTTAAAGTCGTTATAAATATCGTATAGATATTATTTGCAAAAGGAAGTCCCACTTATTTCTTCTGACGTCATACCTCGCACCCCTGCACCGCGCAGACGAGGAATTATGCAATTTGTCTACCACTAGCAATTCGTAGATGTAACGTTGCATATGCTTTCGGAGATACAGGGACATATTTAGACATAGGGACCATATTAAATGCTGCCTTTGTACACCCACAAAAACTGGGATTTACTAATATTTTTTTTATTGTTTTTGATCTCATTTATCTTACAAATATTCAAACAATTTTCGATTTTTATGTTTACTCAGAGGCACAATTATCCGCTCACTTTAATATAATCAATTGACCTTGTACCGCAGCGAGTGTGTTAAAGGCATTGTTTTTGATTTCCAGTACCAATCGTTGATCCTTTACCACGACGAAGAACAGAGAGATGCTGCAGAGACGTCGTACAAATCCATGCAAGTCAGGTGTAACGGTCAGCTCAGAACAGAGATCGCCCCCGCCGGCGTCTTCTACCCCGCAGAAGAGTAAGTTACTTAAATAATTCAATTTTTAAAAAGTTCATTTATTTCAAGTAGGCTCAGTTTACAAGTACTTTTACACACTTACCACCGGTGCGGAAGGTAGGTTCTACTGAGAAGAACCGACAAGAAACTTAACAGTTGCTCTTTTTTAAAAAAAAGTTAAAATCATACAGTATTATAATTTACAATTGATAACAACAGCTGATCCAATAGCATCCAATATATAGATATAATAGATAATATCAAGCATGTCTACATAGCAACAATGTATGAATATTTAAATGAACTGAACATAAACCGACTGTTAATATTACAATAATTATGTCAGGGTTGGAGCCTTAAACTATCAATTGTATCAATTAACCTCCACCTATTATCATTAGTATTCCTTTCATCCATGTACTGTAATAATTTGCAAGACTTGCATTATTGGGTGTGCTAAAAGGAAAAGGTCAGTCTAAAGCAGAGTTCGTTGGAAATTTAATTTAATACCTACTAGTACTTTTCCATCTTCTTATTATACCTACTTTACTTAAAATAAGTTATAAACAAAGTAACTGTTCCCGTGAGAATTCGGGTAAAAAATATAGGCCATGACACTCACAAATAACGTGGTTTTCTAGTAAAAGAATTTAAATCGGTTCAGTAGATCCAGAGATTACAATAATGCCCCTACAATAGCACAAACTTTACGTTTTTATATTATCAGTATAGATAAAATAGTCCACAAGCCAAAAAATCCATTTCTAAAGTACTAAAACGACCAAAGAGTTACTTTTATGAATAAATCATTTTGATTGAAACGCAATGAAGAGTGATTGATTTGATCCCAAGATCAATAAGTACTAAGTACGAGTATCAAAATCAATACACGTGGTATATGGAGCTTTAATAGGCTATTGACCTAGTCTTACTTATTGACCTTCGTAATTTCAAGTTTCCCATAGTCTATAATTAACTATACTAAAGCCAAATGCGCTGTGCAATGTTTAACAACAAACGAATTAAAAATTAGGGTATAAATCGCTAGTAATTTCAATTTTTGAGACATGTATAATAATTTTAATTAATTTGTTCCTAAATTAATAAAAATTTTGATTAATAGGTAGGTTGACTTATGCCATTTTGATAATGTACTTATATCTTTTGTTTTAAATAACATTTTATAACAAAGCAGTACATTTCAAAGTTTGTTGATATACATTGAACACCGAGTTTGACCTAGGTAAGTAGCTACATTCAGTATTCAATATCAAAACCAAAAAAAATAATTTTCAAGGAGACTGTAACGCCATCTCGTATCAGTACCTAGTACCTCAAAAATGTAAGAAGAATCTCGAACACAAAACCGTGTACGTACTAAATATAATTTTTGAATGTTTTTCGCAGCTACCACCAAAAATACAGACTACAAGGGCACAAGGATCTCTGCAAGAGCTTGGGGCTCGATGCCTCAAAACTGCAAACCTCACACCTAGCAGCTAGACTAAATGGATACTTGGTCGGCGTCGGCGGCAAAACTCAGTTCGAACAAGAAGTGGCTCGTTTGGGACTGTCAGAGAAACAGGCCGAGTATGTGCGACGTGAATTGGAACGTAACGAAGGTGGCGGACTAGCGTGTTGAAGATTTTTTATATGGTTGTTGTCAGATCTATGGAGGGTAGATGTAAGGAGTCTTAGTGATAAAAATTGAAAAAAGTCCAGCTGAAGATTTAAATGATTTTAAAATGTTATTAGAATGGTGCTAGCGTTAGTAAACTTACCTATGGTATTCATTTATTAGTTATACGTAGATGGATTGGAGGGCCGAGTGAAAATAAAACTATATTTTTGGTGAAGTGGCGTTATATTAGTAATGTGGGCTGTTTTGTAAATCATCTAACTAATTTTTGGCGTTTTCTTATCCGTTCTTGACTTCTTGGCCGTCTTGCAATGAATAATGTTAACTATTTTTAAATGCTTTCTGTACTCTCCGTTGAAAACAAAAAATACTCGTGAAAGAATTATTTCGATACGTTAATTAATTCCCGAGATATAAAACAAAAACTAGTGTATCTGTATATAGAAAAGCTCTAATGTAATGTTTCAAATGATTTTGCGTACCTACTAACATTATCCATTGTGGCGCCACTCTTAATTTGACGCATTTCGACCGTCATTGTTTTCATATTTAAAAAATAAAAATGGATCTCCTTACCTCTACCCTGCATAGTTAGATTGGGAAATTGGTCACTTGGGCCGACGTCAACCAGACGAGGAACCAAACATGCCAATCGGATGCACTGCACTTTTTAAATAATTCAATAATTATTTTAGATTCGTGTTGGGTATGTGTAGTGAACGCCTTGTATGAAAAGATTCATTGTGAAGACCATAGACGACCATAATACGCTATAGTTACTCGTACCAATTCCGATGTTGGCAATTTAAAAATAGATCTTGAGGTCAATGGATTCTTGGTTTAATATGCGTACGTTTTATAAATAGGCTATATAGATTTGCGCTTGAATTTACCTATTTTAAGTCAGCCATGACTTTATTAAGTTATGGCTGCGACAACAAAAGTGAGCGTACTGCGCGGTTTTTTAAAAGTCGCAACATTTATATTTTGCAATGCAAAATGTTTTTTTTTTTTTCTCTTTTTTGTATGACTGGATTTCTGATTGTAGAGAAGGGATCCACTGGAGAAATTAAGATGCATTGGTGTGATTAATTAAAATATTGTGGATATTCGATAAGGAGACCCACCATTTTGGGCCCAGTTACAGAAAAAAATAAATGACGCAAAATCCTTTGTGTAGCTTATCAGATTATGCATATGTCAATCAAATTGAATCTAAACCTGTCTAATCTTATATTATTATTTATTAAAGTACACTAATTTGGACATTCATTCATAAATTCTGGGCCAAAAAATGTATGAAGTTCAGGCAACTCTTTTCTCACTCAACTCAAGAACTCAAAAGTTTTCGCTATGGCACGCTATGGCTATGGCAATAATATAATTCACAAATAGGTACATTTTTAACCGACTTCAAAAAAAGGAGGAGGTTTTTCAATTCGACCGTAGGTATATATTTTTTTTAAATATGTATTTGTAAAACATCTTAATGCATTTCAACTTTATATAAACCTGAAATGGGTGTTGTAATAAAATATAATGCTATTCCATTCCAATACATATTTAATAATATCAATCTCCGATATCTTTAATGATAATGGAAGCTCAGTATTAAGTATGAATAATATTATATTATTACAAAGTCTGTTTATTTCTTTTTAAATAATAATAGCACTATGTTATGTTACTTAGTTTTAGACATAATTGACTATTAAATACTATTGATTATAAAGTTAACTTTGTTTTCATTTTTAATGCAAAATTCCCTTATAAATTAGATTCTTACCAAGTATCAAAGCATCTAGTTTTACGTAGATTTACCTATTTTCATTACCTACTTAATAGGAAAAGTAATTTTCTCGATGATATATCCAAACGTAGAAGGAAAATGGAATTCCCACTAATGACCTACGTAGGTACTAAGTACTATCCTGAGTCTTACCCACTAAGTAGGTACTTATTATGAGTTTAATTTTTATAAGATTTTCCGTATCTATAAGCACAGACCAAAGTTATTTTATTTTAACTATACATAGGTAGGTACTGGGTAGGTATAGGTATAATACCGCTACGGTAGCCTAAATAGCGAAAAGCAATACGGTACTACCTACACTAACTCTATTTATTTTCATTAATTTGTATTACGAATTTGGAGCGCCATCTGTGAACGTGTCTCCGAACGTCTAGCAAACTTAGCAATAGTTTAAATCTACTCGTAGATAACGTTCTACCTTTTCCTATTAGGATTTGTATTGTGGTTCTCCATAGCTACTTAGTTATTGTAAATAATGTTAGATGGTGTTAGTTGTTGAGTATAGTTTTTATGTGCTGAGGATTGTTATGTACCCTTCCCCTTCGTAGTTTTCGTATCTCTGCGCAATGGCCGATACCCCTTAAATGCAATTAGACAATGATTACTATACATTTATAATTATCATTACTTTGCTTAAATAGATACTAGCCTGGAACTTAGTGATTGATCCCAAATCGTGACTGGGAAATGTAGTGGGTATAGTACGCGGCCTATAAGTTGACCATTTTCAGATGTTAGCGACGTAAGATGAATAACCATAGCAACACCTTGACGACATAAAGAACGACATGACGGCAGGAAGTTTTCTAGTCCCTCGGTATTTTACAAAATATATTTTGTAGAGCGCACCGTCATCTTTTTACCAGCGCACCGCAAGACACCGTAGGTTTCCATCCATATGTCATCCCTAGAACTCGTACTAAGTAAGCCATATGCTTCTTTGTTTCTTTTATGTTTTTAGGGTATGAAACTCCTTCTCGAGGTCAATGATTTGTATTTCTTACAACCTGGACATCTTTAGGATGAAAGTGAATAGACATTTTCTAGACAAACGCATCCTACCTTAGGCCACATCTACCTATGCCAACTATATATCTACGCCATTTACGATCTACATCAGGAGAGATCGTGGTCAAGCGCGAGCTTATTCTATAAACAAAACATTAAAATTTGAGAGCCACAACATACATAACAGAGCACTTGTATAAGACTTTGGTTTATAATTGTACCTGCGCATAAAAGGTAGTTGCCAACGCAGATGACCGCCATTTTGGTGAAACTTATATGCCGGGGTCTTATTTGACTGTGTTATTGCATACCTACCAATACCAGACTGTGAGAAAAACTGCAGCACTAATCTGTCATCGACAAAGATAATATCTTATTGTAAGTAGGTAAGTGTTTGATAACATTTAAAAAGATAAGATTACACGAACTGAATATCACGTGTAAAAAATAAATATTACACGTGGAATAGAACATCTTCTTCTTGTTTAGGACTTTAGGTACTTGTAGGGCCGGCCCGCCCATACGGCGAACGGAGCAATCGCTCCAGGCGCCAAATCCTAGAGGGCGCCTAAATGGTAAAGAACGTAGGTCACTCGTACTTTGCACTCACAATTGATATAGGTAGGTATATAATTATCATTAGGAGCAAACAGGAGAGACGCCATAATTGGATCTCGCTCCATTCTAAAATTTAGTTCGGGCCGGCGCTGGGTACTTGTAACTCATCAACTTCTCTACCTTGACGGTAGACATGTCTACTGAGATTTAATACAAATAATACCTAGGTTTTTGATCGAACTCCACAGAATTTCATTCCTGTTCAAAAAATATAGGTAGGTAACCTACCTATAAGACCTAAAGAGTAAGCGAATGAGGATAACCGATATGAAAGTTTTAGAGACATTAAGGTGATATGATAATAATAGACTTGAGTAGGTCGTGTCGTACGAAAATGACTATCGAAAAGCTATCGAATGACGAATCGACCAATAACACTGAATCGGAAATATTGCTCTCTCTTTAGTCCCAACAGCCAACTGAGGGCCTAGTGGCAGTTTGATACTGGGACGATCGCGTTCACGTAAACGCGAATTTCTAAGGAATCGAAACAGCGCCATCTAGTGGCACTACTGCACAACTGTTTTAATTCCATATAAATTCTCGTTTACGATAACGCGATAGTACCTAAAAATATGAACACATTGAGAACTCCCTCTAGGCACGAAAGATTTCTCTGTTGTCTGTGGTATCGCTCTCGCGATATTTCCGGTACGGCGTTAATCAGGGTGTAATCAGTCTGTACATTACGACCTCAGTACAAATTGCATATGCCTTCTTGGTTCACTATTTGCTCAATAGATGGCGCTTTAAGGCACTTTGACTAGTAGGATTCTGAGGTAATCTTATTAAAAAAAAATTATAACCTTGTGCAGCTTGTGACATTTTGTTTAATTTTGTAGACGAAACGGTTTTATTTCTTCTGCTTTCTTCATGGTGTTTTTTTGCGTTGATCTTTCCCAACGACTTGGCTTTTTTTATGGATTTTGGTGACTGTTATAAATCGTTTTGACCTGTGCTTTACTTTGGATTCCGAGAACTCTGTTATATATATCTTATCTTGAGATTTAGTAGAGTTCTGTTTTTATATTGTCGTGCAGATTTTTTACAGTTAATTGGTGTAAGTCAACAAATATATTGTTATGCGGTACCACTAGAAGTTTTGACGAAGATGACTCTATTCAAAGAGACGGGAGTGGTTTATGTTCACCAAAGGTGAAACAATAAATAATTATATGTATCCTATTTGTGTTTTTATTATTTGTATCCGAATTCCTAAATAAAATAATCATAGAATTAAAGAACAGTTAAAACTAATAGGTAAACATTATGTTTATGCCTCTATGGATATAGGTATATACCTATATGTAAATCGACGCCCATTTTATACTTATGGGTATATCTTATAATTTTAGTAGTTCTCTATCTGCTCACATGATGGCGCTAAGCGAAGATGGCATCTGAGGACTCTATACCCTATATTCAATGTACTCTATGGCGTTAATGGTCGATTTGTCTTCACAAGATAATGTCGTAGATCGCATGTTGGGCCTAAAGAAAAATAAATCTTCATATTTCGTTTTTGAATTCAGTTTACTTGGGCGAATACATATTCAATAAAGCAAGACTTATTATAAAAATAATGTTAGCTATAATTGATGTAACTTACCTAGGTATTACAACAAAGGAAATAAATCTTTGTCTAATATTTACATGTTCTCAGTAAAAAAATATGCAAATTTTTCATGCGAGTAGAACAAAGATATTTGCATGTTCTTAAAGGTTATTTTGTACATTAGGTTTAATATAATAAGGCGATGCTTATTATTAAACACGCGGCATCTAATTTAATGCCGAGTGCTGACGTTTATTATCCGAATTGTTTAGGTGTGGGAATGCCTTTTCCGGCGTCTGTGTTCCTGCCACCTACAAGCAATGATATTAAATACTGTTAGATGTGCTACTAGCGCATGAAAAATGAGGCGCTCAAAAGAGGAAATTTATACAAAAATCAGTGTTAATTGTGGTCAACAACGAACGTTATTTAAACAAATAATACTTAAATATCGTCTACAATGTCGAGTTGTGTGTTCAAGAAGTGTAAAATTTATACAAATATATATAAATAAATAATAATTAGGTAACACTGACTTTAGGAATAGAACGCGCTTGCCTAGAAAATGCCTATTCACTTTTGCCAGGCGCAAAGATGTTTATATTGTTGGCAATGATAATTTTATACTATAGATCGGTTACGCCCCTACAAAATCACGACAGAAAGTGATCCGAATAATAGGCTACACTACTGAGCGCACACATGCATAATTTTGTCTTTAATACCATTAATATATAGTTAGTCTTTACACTTCCCATTTACACAACTCGACGTTGTAGACGATATTTAGGTACTATTTGTTTAAATAACGTTCATTGTTGACCACACAACATTGAGTTGTGTATAAATTTCCTCTTTTGAGCGCCTCATTGTTCATGCGCAAGTAACACATGTATCAGTATTTAACATCATTGCTTAAAGAGACACAAAGAGGTCAGTTTCTGTACGTTCAGGGAGGCTATTCTGTAACGATATTTTTATCACTTCGACAGTATGAGCTTCGAAATCGCATCTATCGCTCTCTGTCTATAGTATCATGTTAGACAGAGAGAGATAGAGGTGTATTCGAAACTCGCACTTGCAAGTTAAACAAAACATCATTACAGAATAAGCCTACAGATCCTTAAAAAGCTGTTAATAACGAATTCAATACAGACAAGGGATTCCTAGTTGATAAAATAATGTACCGGTTGTATCGAGAGCCATGAAATGAACAGAGTTTGTTACTCCGGGACAGCGAGTGCGATATACCGAACATGCACCGGATATGTTACAAGTTAACAAGATAATTCGCCTCGCCCACTGTACTGGTCAATTGCTCAAATTAGTTCTAATATGCCCCTTATCACGTTGGTATAAGGTTGTTATTTTTTTCAATTAAACTCTGATTTATTGGTTTTGCCGTGGAAGACAAGGTCATCCGAGAAGATCATGAAACTTAAAGGGTAAATGGTGTCACTCTGAAGTATGTTTTTGTTAGGTACAATAGTGGCAATACTGTGACTATCGCGTAACCGTAACGCGAAGGAATTGAAACAGTTGTACAGTCGTGCCACTAGATGGCGCTGTTTAAATTTTTTTGAAATTCGCGTTTACGGTTGCGCAATCACAGTATGAAATGGGCCGATTGGGGTTTTATTAATTGGTTTGATCCTCGCCCCGCCCCGCGGCGGGAAAGCGGATCTCAACGTCGTGTGTCGTCCAGCCCCAGAAGGGGGAGAGTGAGTCTCAAGGGACAAGGATCGAAAAGAGAAAATAACTTGTAGGGAGTCAAGAAGGCGTCCCGGGAACACGCAAAGAGCAAGTACCGGGTTCGCCCTCCCTCGATTCGGCCCAAATTACCGAGAGGTTGAAAGGGCCATGGGAGGTGGTGGGTTATCCCAGGATCCTCGCCCCGTTGGACTTTTGTCGTAATACTGTTGTCCCCGACGTACCGTACGTTTTTCAAATGTATGTTTGATTTGAAAAAGTGGTCGATTTATATTTTACTACCTACCTAAATGAGATTAACATTAATCTATGAGTATGATATAAACTATGCAGCGCCTTTTTAACCATTTAGAAGTGGAAATTAAAATATTATAGAATCATTTTTATACGACCTTTCAGGCCCTATTACACCCCTTTTATTGTATTTTTTTACGATAGAAAGTAGCGTATGTTCTTCTCCAAGCTTTCATTTATCATTACACCAAATCTCATTAAAATCGACTCAGTGGGCATAGCAATAAAAAGGTATACAGACAAACTTATAAAGTTACTTAAAAAGGTAAGACAGACTTATGACTTGCACATTTCTAATATTAGTTTGTTCGATAAGAAGATGAACAGTTTTTTAAAAAAATAAGAACGGAAAATTTACGAGATATTTTAAATTTATGATTAATAGTCGACATGTTACACAAATAGAAGTTGATTGTTTTGAATTCTTGGCTTCGTTGTATATGAAGCATAAAATGCTTGTTGAAAAGCAAAATTGCTTTGGTATTTTTATGTTTATTCTATTAGGTACATGGTGTGACCACGAAAATTTCGCTTCAGTCAATCATCACCGTTGCAATGGTTAATGGGCTGGACCAACGACATTTTATACTATATATATGTTACCTGCCTACAAAATCACCGCAAAATGTAATCTGAATATAGCGACTCCACTGATCGCACACATGCACAATTTTGTGTTTATTTACATTATATATTTATGTATAGGTAGGTATACAGGATACAGAAGGGCCGTGATAGCCCAGTGGAAATGACCTCTGCCTCCGATTCCGGAGGGTGTGGGTTCGAATCCGGTCCGGGGCATGCCTTCCACGTTCCTTCAACTTTTCAGTTGTGTGCATTTTAAGAAATTAAATATCACGTGTCGCAATCGGTGAAGGAAAACATCGTGAGGAAACCTGCATACCAGAGAATTACATTAATTCTCTGCGTGTGTGAAGTCTGCCAATCCGCATTGGGCCAGCGTGGTGGACTATTGGCCTCACCCCTCTCATTCTGAGAGGAGACTCGAGCTCAGCAGTGAGCCGAATATGGGTTGATGACGAGTTATACAGTTTTTACAGTTTCTGAATACACAACGCGAAATTGTATACAATTTTTAGGTAGGTATTATTTTATGTATAATATTTCACTCAATCAATCATCATCATTCCAATGGTTAATGGGCTAGACTCTACATCAAGAGGTCTTAGGTTCGAACCCGACCGTTGGACTATAGTCATATATTATGACTATAATATTAAACAGATTAAACACCTAATAAGAGGGGAAAAGAGAGTACATTACTACTTTAAAGAAACACCTAATAATATTGGTTCAAATCCTGGATCATGTTTTCTATGATCAGGCTAAGAGCTAATAAGCTTGTTTTTCTTTTAAATTTTTTTTTAGTAAATTTCAGTCCCGAGTTTTGGAACTATGTGGACTTTACTCCCCTGTACTTGGAGAGCACGTTACATATCTAGTAATGATCATATCAGAGTCAAAACTTAAACCCGTTAACTCGAGTTGAAACGGTGTGGTGGATTTAAACTGTATCCCCTCTCCTCTCCTTACTTAGTGGAACGTTAAAGTAAGCTAATGAAGTCGCGTTTGGAATTAAAAAGAATAAAAATAAATAACGTTTTTAATGATAAATGTCTCAGTCGAGTTGAATCGTCTGATTGCTCAATAAAAATAGCTTCCTCAAAACAGAGCCCCTCAGTGATAAGCGGCGGGCAATCAATTATAATTCCGTCTGATTGACTGGTGATCTCACCGGCGCCAATCGTTCGAGATATCTGGCTATAACCCGCCATCCCACTAGTCAGGCTATTCACTAACATTGCCACCTAATAAAGTTATCATCAAATCAATAACAACCGCGTTTTTCGTACAAAGTTATAAACGCTCCCTCCCTAACTCCCTCCCTTGTGAGGGGATATGGAGATAAGACCCACTGCGGGCTAATTAGAGACACTATCAGATGCTAATGATAATACCGGAACCAACAACCATCAATCAATAACTTCCCAACTCCGAGCTGAGAATTTTAACTGATTCTATTAGTAGAAAGGAAAACTCAATACTTTTCTTAAATAGTCCTACACAGGATTCGAACCCACGACCTCGTATTCCAAAACCACTGGACCAACGAGGCAAACCGCGGGTTGTCGGCTGATAATTAAATAGGCAAGAATCTTAGGTGTAAGTAGAGATGTGTGTATTTGGTATTGTAAAAAATTTAATATAGTAGTTAAGTATATCATGCATATACTTGGTCGCTAACTATGGACTTAATAAGAAGGCTCAGAGTCGCACAGCGGGCGATGGAGCAAGCTATCTCTGCGTGACCAGAAATGAGGAGTCCCGCAGAAGAACCAAAATCACCGACATAGCTCAACGAGTCGCGAAGCTGAAGTGGCAATGGACGGGGCACATAGTTCGAAGAGCTGATGGACGTTGGGGTCCCAAGCTGCTGGTATTAGGACCTCGCATTAGAAAACGCAGTGTTAGTAGATCAGATGGACTGACGACATCAAGCGAGTCGCAGGGATTCGCTGGATGCAAGCGGCTCAGTATCGTGATGTTTGGAAGTCCCTACAAAAGGCCTATGTCCTGCAGTGGACGTCTATCGACTGATAAGATGAAGTATATTAATATGATTATTATGTACCTAGGTAGAATACCCACTTACTGTGTTATGTTCATACTCGTTCTGGCCATGATATTCTTTACAGTTTTACAACTCTGAACCAATGATAATTATATCTATAGGTTACGTCCCTACAAAATCACCGCAAAAAATGATCCGATTTTAGCGAATCCACTGAGCGCACACATGCACATTTTTTGTATATTTATGTAAGTATATGTATATAGTTTTTACACTTCCTGAACACACAACTCGACTTTGTACTCGTAGACGACATTTAAGTATTATTTGTTGAAATAACGTTCGTTTTGTGTTAATAAGCAACTAAATTAAATTAAGTCAATTTTCCTCATTTGTCCGCCTCAGTTTTGATGGGATAGTGCCCCATCTCAATAAAATATCATTGCATCAGCTGTTATGACATTATTATTATTTTATACCTAGGCTACCTAGGAACCAAAGACTACATACTAGCTTGTGTTGTATTGTATGAAAACTCGTTCTGGCTATGATATTTTCCAGAGTTCTCTCTCGACCACTGATTATTCATAAAAAGGGAAGTACCTACACTCATTAACAAGTAAATCATCGGCTATATTTGTACCTCTACTGTGAATCACTGTTTGTACGTGGGCACTAACTACTGACTACTGATACAGTCTGTGCTCACTGTATGCTAAATTTTACACAATTACATCTACATGTAGCTCTCAAGATCAAGGCTAAACAGATGGTAGTTATCATTACGCTTATTAATAAAGCAAACTATGACTTATGGTGAATACGAATAATTTAGAAATAATAGGTAGCATTGGTTAGGCATATGTTAGGCAATATTTTGTTCCAACTTCCAACAGTTTCAGAAATTTAGTTGCTTTGCATAGGGCTAATTTTTTTTGTCTCTAGAGGGGGGGAGGGGGTTTGGCTTGGTATAGTGATTTAAACGAGTATCATTGGTTATTTTTGATAAACTAATATTTTGTTCCAAATTCTAATAATTTCAGTTATATTTAGTGATGCGCCGACTAGTTGCCGACTAATCGGCAAAGTCGCCGACTAGTCGGTAAAGCCGATTAGTCGGCAAAAAGCGCCGACTAGTCGGCTTATTATTTTGTATGTATTTCTTAATAATATTATGTATTGAGGAAGAAAAAAACATCTTTACTAAAGATTTTCTTTTTGACATGATTAAATTTTAAAACAACTCTTTAACTTTCATTAACAAAAATAGTACTATTTGTAAAAAAAAAATATTTATCATGTCACTTGCTTGAAAAAAATACTTTTGCCCAGCTATATCAGCAAGCAATTAAGAAAAACACATCGACACACTCGCAAGCGAATTGCGCTTAAATCAGCTGTATATAAACATAGCTTTACGGAAATCCCCGACCCGCGATCGGCATTGCCGACTAATCGGCCGACTAGTTGGCATCTTTGCAACCGACTAATCGGCTAGTCGGCTAATCGGCAAAAGTCATAGTCGGCGCATCTCTAGTTATATTTCACTCGGTAAAGCAAGTCGACATTAGAGGCGATAGGAATTTGGTTGCTTTGTATAGAGCAATTTTTTTTTCTATTTTGTAATAGGTACCTCTAACTCAGCTAGGTATTATGCAGACTTGTATTCTGTCAGTTTGACGTTCACGTCCATGGATATATCTTTTACCAGACTTCCCATGG
Organism: Bicyclus anynana; assembly: GCF_947172395.1. Lineage (NCBI taxonomy): Eukaryota > Metazoa > Arthropoda > Insecta > Lepidoptera > Nymphalidae > Bicyclus > Bicyclus anynana. Next base: position 8,637,895 of record NC_069097.1, on the reverse strand, counting down.
TTTATAATCTTGAAAATTATGTTGATGTTACTGCCTTGTTGGCTCAGTGATTAACGTTATGTAGCTTCGAGTCATGAGGTTCTAAGTTCGAGTCCTAAGACGGGCTATGTATACTTAAGCTTTTCTTTCTGCGAAGCTTCGTAGAACACTTTGCCGTTGGTTCCGTCTTCGTTATCATTAACATCTGATTATGATTGTCACACACAATAACCCTCCGAGCCACAGAATCAGAGTTGTGAGTTGCTCCATATGATCCATGTCACCTCTACTGCCGGCCTATTATGTAACTTGATGTACCATTCAAATAAATCAGTCACCACATATTTATTTATTCATTGTGTTTTAATATTCATAATTGTGATTATCTACGTGTGGGTTCGAATCCGATCGAGGGCATGCACCTCCAACTTTTTCAGTCGTGTGCATTTTAATAAATTAAATATCACATGTCTCAAAACGGTGAAGGAAAAACATCGTGAAGAAACCTGCATACGAGAGAATTTTCATAATTCTCTGCGTGTGTGGAGTCTGCCAATCCGCATTGGGCCAGCGTGGTGGACTATTAGCCTAACCCCTCTCATTCTGAGAGGAGACTCTAGCTCAGCAGTGAGCCGAACATGGGTTGATAATGTAAGGTGGGAGCTCTTACTTTCTAATGACCCATTAAAATGGGCTGAAAATGACACTGGCTGGTTTTACGCATAGTTGGTGTTTCAGTAGGAACAAGGAAAAGGAATGAAAAACTATTTGTAGCTGTGTCAAGGTTCGATGCTCGACCGCGATGTATATACGTCAGCAATACGGTACGATGGAAGTTTTGTATATTAGCTACACTTCTACAGATATTCTGACAAAATAGTTTCAATCTAGGTATATTATTATTGTAATAACTGAATCTGAAGCATTTTTCGTTAGCAAAACAGATTTACGGCATCCGTACATCATTATCAACCCATTCGGCTCACTGCTAAGCTCGAGCCTCCTCTCAGAATGAGAGGGGTTAGGCCAATAGTCCACCACGCTGGCCCAATGCGGATTGGCAGACTTCAAACACGCAGAGAATTAAGAAAATTCTCTGGTATGCAGGTTTCCTCACGATGTTTTCCTTCACCGTTTGAGACACGTGATATTTAATTTCTTAAAATGCACACAACTGATAACCTTTGACGTATTTTGATTTTTTAGTCAAATATAAAGATGTTAGTACAGGGTCAAAAACAACGTAAACAAGATGATTATGTTTGTTTTTAGAAATACAATTACACGCAAAAGTGTTTTCCATTTCAAATATTGTTGGTTTGTAAACAGAGGATGTAATTTACCTAAAATTTCATTTGCTAACATCAAAAGATGACGCACTATATGAACTTCAATAAAACATTTTATTGAATAGGTAATTATTATTTTTAACGATTATTATGGTATGACTAGTCGAGGTCTGCTCGTATGAAATTTTATACACAAATATAGCGGGTACCATGAATTTTTCCAGAAGAAAAAGTAGCCGACTTTAATACACTGTAATATCTCTATCGGACTGTCTCCGTTCAAAATATTCTCTACGTGTGTGAAGTCTGCCAATCTGCAATGGGGCAGCGTGGTGGACTATTGGCCTAACCCCTTTCGTTCTGAGTGGAGACCCTCGCTCGACAGTGATTCTGGGTTAATGATGATGATTATGGTGATGAAAAAACATTGTGTTCGTCTGTCATCAACAATATTAGTCATGTATTAATTATTTACGTGCATGTCAAATGTGTCAATGCTATGATGATAAAAGAAGTGCGTCCTTGCACGTGTTGTAATAAATAGGTATCGGTACCTACTCGTATACCTTTAGTCCTACAGTCGACATACGATAGCCAACAGTTTTATTACTTAACACCTTGTTGTTATTATAATATCCATTTAAACCAGTAATATTTAATTACTTAACTGCCTCATTGGTCCCGTGGTTAGCTGGTTCAGCTACGGACAATGAGGTCCAGGGTTCGAATCCCGGGTCAGGCCAACAAAAACAAATTGGGATTTTTCTTACAAGGAAAATCTTAATAGCAGCCTGGAGTTGGGAAGTTGGCGGTGTTAGTACACCCCCGTGCCTCGGAGAGCACGTAAAGCCGTCGGTCCTGCGCCTGATCTCTCACCGGTCGTGTCGGTCTGCCGTCCCATCGGATTTCGAGAGTGAGGGAAGAGAGAGTGCACCTGTGCTTGCGCATACACTTGTGCACTATAATATCTCCTGCGTACATGGTTAATCTCACCATGAGATTATCCGCCGTGACCGAAAAAAAAAAAGTCGGTCGGGAGCATATTATTATTATTTAATTACTTGCAGTAATCTATTTATGGACATACGGGGCCGCTGGAAGCTGGCAACTCGAGAGTAGTGCTAACATGCTACCAACGACAATCATCTCATGAGGATAAATAGACAAATTTCTATCAATAGCAGCGCAAACGGAAATACAGTATCTCTGACTGCGTTTGTACGAAAGAGATGAAACTGGGAAAACGCCACCATTAGTCGACATTTTGTCTATTTCTCTTCACATACTAGGCCCACTGAAGAGACGAGGTTTTGAGCTACCTGCTCGCAGCGCATGTAACTCGCTTGATGTCATGGGTCCACCTAATGTAGGCTCGATCAACACTGCACTTGTGAATCTAAAAATAATTAGCACAGTTTTCATCTAGTACAGTCCATTATTGAGCTTTTATTTATTCTATGTTTTTGTAGTAAAATCTTCAATTGAGAAAAGTGTGTTGTTATTTTCACAATTGAAATGAATGATTTTTTTATATGACCAATATTCGTATTCCCTCCAACTGGTCGGAAAAGACTGTGTATGTGAAATTCATATTAACGACACGCGATCGCGGCACGATCCAAACTCCGTTTGGATCGTGCCGCGATGCAAGAACCAGCTCATGACTAAGGGCCCCGTATGGGTTCGAAACTAGTCGGGCATACTCCGACGTAATATCACGTGAGTTTTAGCCGTGTTTCATAATCATTTAATGTGTATGTGAAAACAGCGGACGGGAATTGAACCACGACCTCTCGGTGATATGTCCGGCCCCCTTAACCGTTAAGCTATTTAGGGTTGCCACTAACATTATCGACCTAAACCAAGAGTCGTCTCTAACGTCGTAACCATGAAAGAAAATATTATCTACTCTATTACTCAGCATAGGTAGGTGTCCACAATTTCTAGAAGTCTAGATTGACTCTAACCTACGTTAGCAACAATCTTTTTTTTTTTTTTTTATTATTCTTTACAAGTTAGCCCTTGACTACAATCTCACCTGATGGTAAGTGATGATGCAGTCTAAGATGGAAGCGGGCTAACTTGTTAGGAGGAGGATGAAAATCCACACCCCTTTCGGTTTCTACACAGCATCGTACCGGAACGCTAAATCGCTTGGCGGTACGTCTTTGCCGGTAGGGTGGTAACTAGCCACGGCCGAAGCCTCCCACCAGCCAGACCTGGACAAATTAAGAAAATCTCAATCTGCCCAGCCGGGGATCGAACCCAGGACCTCCGTCTTGTAAATCCACCGCGCACACCACTGCGCCACGGAGGTCGTCAATCTAAACGAATTTTACTACCGGAAATCTGCAATCTAATACTGTATCCTACAAATTGTTAATTATAAAAATTTATTAAAGGATATTAATTGTTAAGAAGTAACTATGCGCATATTAGAGAAATCGATATTTCACTAAATAAAACGCATAATTGCACCGTTCCTATATTTGGCTGAGTTACGTGTTCATTATTCTAGAAGCTTCTATTGTGGACACAGAATAAAAATCATACAGAATGAGTCTTTACAAGGAGCGCGATGAAGCCAGTGAAACCCATAAAAAAAACCAACGTCACGCGTCTCCTTGACAATTCGCATAAACAAACTTTTTTCATAAATTGTATTTCAAAATTTAACACTAACAACAATTACATAAATTAATATTAATACATATATACCAATAAAAATAAAAAAAATAAAAAAGTATTCCATCTTATTTCTTTAGTTTTTGTGAACAGTTTTTAAAATATCTAAAAACACAAGACGTCGTTTTTCTTAAATAATATTGAAAGTTACTAAAGCGACGCTTCGTACCAGTAGTCGTACTGACTCGAGAATGTACTCGTTTTTGAATTTTGTATTTGGAGCGGCTACGACAACGTGGTGTTCAACGTACGCTCTATCTGCCTATTATTGATTAATCTGTGATTGTGGATCTGTTATGTCATATTATTGACTTCCTTTCACCGAATGGTGGGTAGTGAAAGTAGCAAAAAGGGTAACCGACCGAAAACGTGACTCGTCACTTTAAACTGTCATCACCTACTATATTTATACAATTAAACTACTACTATATTTATTTAAATAAAGCAGAATCAATTTATGTATTACATATAAATACAATTGAAGTGCCTGTCCGTGATTTCAAAATAACTTTTTGTCAAGTGTTTATAAGTAGTTACACAAGTCAAGTGTTTATAAGTATTTACACGCTAATGGACGATCACTGCAGGACAAAGACATTTTGTAGGGTCATCCAAACATCATGATCCTGAGCTAGCTGCATCCAGCGAATCCCTACGACTCGTTCGTCATCGGCCCACCAGGTGGGGGGGTCGACCGACTCTGCGCTTTCTAGTGCGGGGTCGCCATTCCAGCAGCTTGGGACTCCAACGTCCATCGGCTCTTTGTCCTGTGTGCCCCGATTATTATTATTTACACGATACTAAAACACAAACTTCCTTACGAGATGACTAAGTCCAGAAGTGGATGTCCATCGGCTGATAATGACGAAAAAATTATGAAAACACAAATAAATTAGAGGGGGTAATTAAGAAACTTAAAGGTAAGCATCGATATAAATCTACGATCGATGCAGATAAGCTATGTTTTATCCAGGAAAAATCTATGGTTTGATTAGTGAAAAACTGATTTTCACGCGTGGCTAGTTACCACCCTACTCACAATGATGTAATAAGCGATTTAGCGTTCCGGTACAATGTCGTGTAGAAACCGAAAGGGGTGTGAAGTTTAATCCTCCTCCTAACAATCTACAAGCTTCCATCTTAAACTGCATCATCACTTACCATCAGGTGAAATTGTAGTCAAGGACTAAGTTGTAAAGAAAAAAAAATACTCCTACAATCAGTGATAATAAATAAGGTCGTTGCCTACAATAGGTAAGCATAAGTAGGAAACAATAGAATTTTGATCAAGGTGGAAGATACATACTCGTAAGTAAGTACCCACTACAGCCACCTAGCCAACTAGAAAGAATGGGAATGATATTAGCTATCGACAGGTCACGTGATCAAGATCTGGCATTTCCATACATTTTTCTAGTTTTCGAAGCGTTAGCGATCGTAGAAAGAGAATATACGTGCCACTTGGTTAGGGGGGCAAGTTCTCAGACCATACATAGATAATGATCGATATACTCGGAAATAGGTAGACTAAGCCTACCCACATTGGACATTGAACTCTATATTACTTGAACGTGATTGCCTTGAAGATATTATTACCTAGAAGTTATATTATGAGGCTAATACTTAATATAGACAAGTGATTTTTGTGTAGGTACCTACTTAATATATTTTTTGTAACGTACATAAGTCAACATACAAAACATAATCATTATAAACATCAAAGAAGTATGGATATAATATAACGTATCTTTTCCAAGTAAATCCGCTTACATTTGACTGCAACATCACTTACCATCAGCAGGGTTATTATGTATCTCGGTGTACGATTGAGAGTGATTGATTGACTCAAATAATGAGTCACTACATCGTTTTTCATCATATTTTCGTTTATGCAATTATTTAACATAGTATTTTCAACGAAATAAGTATCTACATTTTACATAAAGTGGCAGTAATATTGAAATGCCAGTAGCAATCAGTAAGATTATTTCAACGAAAAACCGTTATTTATGTATTAAAAATTTTAGGTACTCATTTGAAATAATCATGTTAGATGATGGTAAAACCAAAAGAAACACTGCCATTTAATGTAAAATGGCGTAGTTAAGATAATTTTGTTGAAATAACTATGTCAGATGATAACAATTACTAAAATACGATGAAAAACGATGTAGTGACTTACTATTTGAATGATACACTGACATAATACCCTGCAGGTGAGATCCCAGTATATATGTATATGCCATTATTTACCATGATTCATGACTCATCTTTACAGTCTAAAACCACAACTGGTGATGACATTTATTTGATGACCTAATTATTATTTGTAAAATGAAAATAAATGAGCGTCAATAAAATTCCGTTTAAAAAATTCTACTATACATAAAGTAAACAATTACTACTACCTACTTAAATATACACTTGTTAAATGCATAGGCAGTACCGTAGCGTGCCCTGTACCAAAATTAGTTAGCGGGCCCAATGGGGATGACGACTAGGTTGGAATATATTGATTTTTATAATAAATTCGGATAAATAAGGTCAATGTTAACTAATTTATACATAAGAAGTAAAGATTGACTGGATATTTGCAAAATAAATAAGATTATAAAATTTCAAAATCTAATAAAAATCTTTTATCGTAATAAAAAATTCATACAGTTTTAGCTTCCTTACATTAAATGTGACATTTTAAATTTATGAACTATAAACATAAATGCACAAATAACAAAGATATTAGTATTTTTTTTTGAACGCACATACAAATCCAACGATCATTACTTTCCCTACGACGTCATTAATTTGTGCCATTTTGTATGGGGCGTTTTTCAGTGATCCGCGGCAGCGTCTCAAATCTGACCCTTTAAATCCCTGTAGCTCCGAAAGTAATGACCGCAGATACCCTGTTACTTTTACAAAATTGCTTTACTATTAGCATACTCTTAATTTATATACAATTTAAAAAACTGTCATCATCCCTATTGAAGGGTAAAGATTTCTCACAAAAGAAACAAAAATGCTCGCTTATAATAAATATGACTTAACCTATTATGTAGAATATTTCCAACTTTTGGGTGTACGCCTAACCGGGGAAGAAAACTGTTTGTTTTTTTACATTTTTTGTAGATAATTTTGTGGTCTACAATTTTACCTTAGGTATATTTATGATTAAACTTACCGTTTTGCAGAAAATAACAAAAATCTCATATTTTTGACCATTTACCTTGAAATTTTCCTTACAGGGGAAATATGGGGAACTTCAAATTTTATTTTTATCATATTTTAAACAATCTTACTGATTTTCAGCTTCTTGGGAATTTATGTAACTTTACCCTGATTTTTTTGGTGTAATTTGACCGGTCTACGGGGAAAAAAACGGATTTTTGTTTGAGTGAAAACTTTGCAGATTTTCCTTTTTTTCTTTTCCGGGAAGCACCAGATTAAGATATATAAACATTTTATTAATTTTTGCTTTCAAACGAAAGGGGCCCGGGGGCCCCGTATCGTTGATACGGCTGCCCCCGATCCGATTCGAATTACGATCATCTGATCTTTAACAATAATGACCAGCGACCTTAAGTGTTAATTATCGTCCCAGAACATTCAATCGTTTGGCGGCACGACTTTGTCCGTGGAGTGTAACTGTAATTTTATACTTATACGAGAATAATGTACGGAAAGACCTGCGTTATTAAAAAAAAAAAAGAAAATCTTAAACTGACCCGTGCAACCTCTCTCAGTTAAGAAACACAGGTTAAACTAACATGCAGTCTACAGATTGAGAGATCAATTGTACAAAGAATTAGATAAACGAACTATTTCTACGCCACTTGAACGTGGTCGTAAAGTTGAAGGATCGTTTGCTCCGCGGTATGAGTCAGTCAGTACACGCGCACTCAACGCACTCGGCAATCGGCGGCGGACGAATACAAAAAATAACTTTTTGTACTAATACTCGCACTAACTGGTATATCATGGTGTTGGCATAATTCCAATACTATTGATAATCTGTGTATTTAATTGCAGTGTTGGTTCAGTACTCTATGTAGCAGCGGATCACGAGGTTCTGAGTTCGAATGCTGGACTGTACTTTGAAATACTGAGCTTTTTTTCGTCCATAATGGAGAGAGTGAACGTTAGAGTTTTTTTTATTCTTTACAAGTTAGCCCTTGACTACAATTTCATCTGATGGTAATGGATGATGCAATCTAAGAAGCGGGCTAATTTGTTAGGAGTAGGATGTAAATCCACACAATTTTCAGTTTCTACACGACATCGACAAGTAGCAAGTAACCCATAAAGAAGCGCCATATATTGAAAGTCGTTCCCGCCAGTTGATCACTACCCCTCTCTAACTCCCCACTCTTACACACGGAAACAAGTCGCGCCACCTGATGTCATATCCGTCTCAGACTACTATTTTTACACTATAGCACTATAGTATCACGTTAGACAGTAACGAATTCGAGGCTCATTGATTTGATCAATCCATAATCGGCTCACTGCTGAGCTCGTGTCTCCACTCAGAATGATAGAATAGATTTCTTGTATTCACTGACACAGGTTTTCAGCCATTATTCTATTCATATTTCCTCGCTCTTACCTTGTATAGCAAACCTCAGTCGTCGTAATGGTCGAGCTAGTAATCGTGCTTGTAAGTTTGTCAGGATCATTAGTTTTAGAAGGTCATCTTCAAAGTAAGCATCACGATTTTCCTTGCTAAATATGTTTAGCTCCATGAAGTAGGTGCATTTCATAGAATAAGTTGATAAAATGATAATAATAAATGTTTTATTTGGCAGAGTACACAAATAACAAAACAATATAAATTAAAACGCAAGACTAATTTAAAAATAACTTTGAGATTCAAATTTCGTCGAGTTTGCCTTAGCTGACATGACATGACGAAATAATTTTTCTAATTCCGGAGCTTACATCGGTATTTACGGAATCCTGGAAGATAATAATGATAGGCTTTTACATAATCTCCTCTAATACCTACTTAGATCAGGTAATATTATAAATATTTAACGTAAGTAAGTAGGTATAAGCAAAAATGTGCAATCAGTATGACTCAGTAAACTACTGAAGTATGACGAATGTTTTGATGGTGGTTATATGGAATCCTTTTTACGTAAGCATATTTATACCTGGTGTTAGTTACTTACATCATCCTTAGCTTCAAGGTTAAGATGTCGGGTTCTACAACGAGAGGTCAGTTTTGGGCTGAATTAGTATCGTACCTACGCACTTTTCTCGATTAATTGAAGAGGGACGAGAATATTGGTCATATTTATAACGTGGTAGTATTGTTTAAGAATTGTTTGAGACAAATGGACAGACAGACACGCGAGTGTTTCTTTACGGGGTTTCGTTTTTAGGGTTCCGAACGTACGTACGTACAAAAACGGAACCCACTTGTACATACGTATCAACTCGCGCACATTTGAATGTCCGTCTGTTTTCTTCGAATGTACCTACTCGACCAATCACTTAAGATGAATTATTTTAAAACCTATTCATCAAAACAAATGTTTGGTTTTGTTAAATACTTTATATAAGAATAATTTTAGGTTTAGATAAATATTTAACGAAACAAATGAGCCTAAAAGTTATATAATTGGGTACAATATACCATTCATCTCATTCTTCATTAGCTCTTTAAAATCTACACATTTTACTCACGATATATGCCAGATATTACGAGTATGTAGGATAATAGGTCTATATCTATGGGATTTTCCCATGTTATAAGCAGTGGCGTAGCGTGCCTTGGAGGAACCCTTTATCAAAATTAGTTGGCCTCTTATAATAAAAGGACGCACAATCATGTAGAAAATTTCACTTGAAAACTGACCAATTTTGATTTGCAAGTTTTAAAATTATTGATAAAGAAAATTATACCTAAAGGGCTTTAAATATAGTTCAATTAGAAAATTTCGTCCAATATTCAATAATTATTGAATATTGGACTATATTTAAAGCCCTTTAGACTTTAATAATACTCCAATATTCAATCCCAAATTCAGAGCAAATTCAACCTTAAGAATTGAGTTTAAGGTTGAATTTGCAATTGCGATGAGGGGCCCAGGGTAAAGATTTTTCACAAAAGAAACAATAATGCTTGGTTAAAATAAATATGACAGTGACTTATCTTAGGATGAGGATGCTTCCATTATACGGATACGGTTGTAGCTACGCCCCTGGTTTTATATTACGGACGTAGATTGTAGAAGAAACCACTTCTATTGGTCATTAACAAAGCAACGCAGGTATGTATATGAAGTACCAGAACTATCTAATCTTTTTTATCTGTTATTTTAATATAATAAACACTTGATAAGATATCAAATTGATAAGTTTTAATGAAATTTGTAGAACAATATACATAAAACCAGATTTAATAGTGTGACGAAATCTATATTTTATAGAGGTAAAGTTTGTGGGTAATCTCTAAATCTACTGAGTTTGTGTATAAAATATTTTTTACTCTGGCAAATATCTTCTTATTATTTCATCGAACGTTGTGTACATTTTAGAAAGAAGAAATTAAATATCACGTGTCTCAAACGGTGAAGGAAAACATTGTGAAGAAACCTGCATATCAGAGAATTTTCTTAATTCTCTGCGTGTGTGAAGTCTGCCAATTCGCATTGGGTGGTGGACTATTGACCTACACCCTCTTATTCTGAGAGGAGGCTCGAGCTCAGCAGTGAGCCGAATATGGGTTGATAATGATGATAATGATTTAATCGAAAAGTGGCAGCTGTAGCCTTTGGCTCAGAAATTATGTAATACATTTTCGCAATAGCTATTTTCAGTGGTGTTAGAATGCGAACAAAAGTTATGTTTACCATTATACTATAGATACCCACTTCTTTGTGATATCTTGAGGATTTTTTCATTTTAAAATGTTGGCTCAATACCAACTTACTATTTTCGCATCGCATTTATAGTAATGAGCAAGAATTTTGTGAAGCAAAAAGTTATTAATGTTGGATTTGGTACCTAGTTGTATCGTCATCATAATCATTATTAACAACCAATGGTGTCCACATTTTTTTTCTAGGTGTCAGTGTCGTAGAATAAAGTACATCTTCCAAGTCCGCCCGCTTAGTATCTCAGATAAAAGATGCTAAGCTTATTAATTGATTATGAAACACGGCTAAAACTCACGTGATATTAGGTCGGAGTATGCACGACTAGTTTCGAACCCATACGGGGCCCTTAGTTATGAGCTGGTTCTTGCATCGCGGCACGAACCAAACATTTAGCCGTGTTTCATAATCAATTAATATGAATAACACTCACGATAGTTTAAATTCTAAAAAAGATGCTAAGCTTATTAATTTAAAATTTCGAGGTATTTTTTCTTGTAGAAAGTTTTTCTCTTGTAGACTGTTTCTATGCAAAACCTATACCTTTATTAGCGTTCCGACATGCGCATAACAGCGCACCATTGCGTGCCATAAAACATTTGCCTATTGGCTAGACACTGGACTCGCCCCAAGGTCGCTATTGAGTTTATGGTCAGCCTATAGGTATACCGTTGTTATGCAGGTCCCCTTCCCGACAAACTCATAAATAAAAGTTAGTCTTGCCCTCGCAAGGTCAGTGACTTTACCAATCAAACCGAAACTGGACCGACTCACTATTTATTAACCCTCCCGCCGGTTAAGGTCATTGGGTGCAGGGTTACCAAGCGTCAAGATTTTTTTTTTAATCTTTACAAATTAGCCCTTGACTACAATCTCATCTGATGTTGCAGTCTAAGATGGAAGCGGGTTAATTTGTTAGGAGGTTGAAAATCCATACTCCTTTTGGTTTCTTCACGACATCGTACCGGAACTCTTAACCGCTTTGCGGTACGTCTTTGTCGGCAGGGTGGTAACTAACCGCGGCCGAAGCCTCCCACCAGTCAAAAGATTGTTCCAGAGCTTCTGCTTTTTACAAATTGATAAAACTGATTGTCTGTTTTTAAATTTCAAATTAACAACTACTTACTAAATGCATACCTACGAGTATATGTGGTAAGATTTAAAAAAACTATTATTTTTCTGTCTGTCAGTCTGTTTGTTTGTTCCGGCTAATCTCTGTATCGGCTGGACCCATTTTGATGGCACACAGATAGATATTGTTGTAAGGAGTAACTAAAGCTATATTTTAGGTAGAAAGATAAAAAAGACTTCTCATTCTTATACTTACTAAATACATCATTGAAATCAGTCAAGCAGTTTCAACAAACACCGTGAGACAATATTTTTACTCGTATGTAAATCATCAGCCTCATAGAAATAAATAAAAGTACCCAGACATAAAATATAATTCACTAGCAGACGCCCGCGACTTCGTCCGCGTGAAATTGAGTTTGCCACAAATCCCGCGGGAGACATGGATTTTTTCGGGATGAAATGTAGCCTATGTGGAAACCAGAGTAAAAACTATTTCCATTCCAAATTTCAGCCAAATCGCTTCAGTAGCCGCAGCGTAAAAGAGGAACAAACATACTTACACACTTACACACAAACTTTCGCCTTTATAATATTAGTGTGATTGGTTGTATCCTGAAAATTAAATGTTCTTATTTGGTTGCCGTTGTAGATTGACGACGGAAAAACCTCGTGGTGAAAGCGAGCTAGCCTAAATAGTAAAACTGTGTAGAGCTCTAAGGAAAATTTTAGAGAACTGGTAACATTTATATAACAAAGAGGGGGGAAAAGTTTAGACAAAGAATGTCTCTCTGCTTTCCTCTCCAAACATTGGTAACGGTAGCCATGATAGTCCAGTGGATTTGAACTCTGACTTTGATTGGGTGCAGGTTCGAATCCGGTCCGTCCGGTGTATCTCCAACTTTTCAGTTATGTGCATTTGAGGAAATTGAATACCTCTCACATGTCTCACACGGTGAAAGAAAAAAAAACGTAAGGAAACCTGTTTCGATAAGAATTTTCTTCATTCTGTCAATCCGCATTGGGCCAGTGTGGTAGACCATTAGCCTAAACGCTCTTATTCAAAGAGGAGACTCGTGCTTCTACAGTAAATAGAATATGATTTTTTATGACATCAGTCAAAATTTATGTATTTCTATTAGGCTTAATACATTAGTTTCTAAGTGTTATAAGTTATTGTTTATTTTTGTTTTTTCTTCTTCTTTTTAGTTTACATAATTAGATGAATGGTACATAGGTACAGAGATGCTGATATGTTGTTTTTCAGCGCAACGAAATGCACTGATTAGCAGAATTTGAAATAATTAGATTAGCAGAAGAAAACAGGGTCCAAAGGTAGATGTTCTACTTACCTCTGGACTATGAGCTTAATGCAATACATCAGCTATGCGTACAATAATAATTGGACCTTGGCCACCCAGTTTGGTAGCCGGGGCCGTTTGCCAAGAATTCTTTTATTGAGGTCGATGTACTTATTTCGCTACATTGTGTTTATACGTATGATGGTACTTGCATTTGACGACAGTTATTTTGGTAAGGGATTTTGGTATGGAAAGGATTTTGTCTTATTTTAGGGAAGGGAAGCTTTTTATAAATTTTTGCAGACTCAAATTGTGATGTTCGTTTTCAATAATTGGATACTTTTACTGTAGTAATACTTGGTAGAACAAGCAGATCCATTTGATGTAAAGTAGAGAACCATAGTTTTAATAGTGCACGAATTCGCAGAATAACAAGGCACTTTGCACCTTAACGCATAGATTTTAGCCTCATATATCTGTTTCAGCAAAATTCATACTTTTCCTATTGGACTAAATTAAAGGTAGGTCCATAGGATCGGAATGACGAGAAACGCAATTCGTAAAAATAACACACACTCGGTGCACAAATTGGCAGATTGGTAGAATACAGATTTCTGTAATCTGAGATGAGATTGAAATGAGATTCCGGGGCCTATATAATTAGTCGACATCTTATCAGTTTACATTGTTGTAGCTATTCTTTTAATAAAATTAAAAAAAATTAAAACCACCGAAGGTCACGAAGTTATTAATTATACTCTCGATCAAGTCATCAATGTTGTCTTTTACTGCGCTGTCGTTTGAGAGTATATTTGCAGACATTCGGTTACTCTTTCTACTTTCATCCCCCTGAACTTTTAAACGGCTCAACCAATTTTCATCAAACATGTCTAAAAACACTCGCACATAAGTCACCTTTCATACAAAACAAACTAAATTGAAATCGCTTCATCCGTTCGGGAGCTATGGTGAAACAGACAGACAGACACGTCAAACTTATAACACCTCTCTTTTTGCGTCGGGGGTTAAAAAGAAGATATTTATTCATGTTATGTTACCTACATACCTACCTACCTACCTATATTGTGTAGTTTATTATAGTTCTGGTTTTTACAATTCTCCGAGTATTTACTGTTGATAGTGTTCTAAACAGAATGCTGCACCATGTTTACACTTTACTGTTCTCAATTTACGTCTATTAAGTGTTAGTTGGTTTAGTTCAACGATTGTTTGTTTAGTTCACAAGCTTAACAATAAACAATCAGATGCAGAGCTACCAATAAACATACACAAGTCGTTACTGTTTATAAATAACTTCCACGGTAGCAGTTTCATGATGGTAACAAGTATTTTTGAATATAAATATCTATTTTAATAGAGCCGTGATAGCCCAGTGGATATGACCTCTGCCTCCGATTCCGGAGGGTGTGGATTCGAATCCGGTCCGGAGCATGCACCTCCAACTTTTCAGTTGTGTGCATTTTAAGAAATTAAATATCACGTGTCTCAATCGGTGAAGGAAAACATCGTGAGGAAACCTTCTCTGCGTGTGTGAAGTCTACCAATCCGCATTGGGCCAGCGCGGTGGACTATTGGCCTAACCCCTCTCATTCTGAGAGGAGACTCGAGCTCAGCAGTGAGCCGAATATGGGTTGATGACGACGATTTTAATAGTAATAACAAATTATGTAGTTCCATTGATAGCATTGTGAATATTTTAAACTAACACGATTGATTGATTTGTATGTTGACATCTATTTACTAAACTTTAATTTTTGTTCTGCTATCGCACGCTGTAATAATGGTACAGTAGCCAAAAATTATTGTTACATCTTTTGTAGATGTATCTTTTTTTTTTTTTTTATTCTTTACAAGTTAGCCCTTGACTACAATCTCACCTGATGGTAAGTGATGATGCAGTCTAAGATGGAAGCGGATAACTTGTTAGGAGGAGGATGAAAATCCACACCCCTCTCGGTTTCTACACGGCATCGTACCGGAACGCTATGTGGTACGTCTTTGCCGGTAGGGTGGTAACTAGCCACGGCCGAAGCCTCCCACCAGCCAGACCCGGACAAATTAAGAATCTCAATCTGCCCAGCCGGGGATCAAACCCAGGACCTCCGTCTTGTATATCCACCGCGCATACCACTGCGCCAGGCCGTAAATCTTGTACCAATCATCATCATCATTATCAGCCGATGGACATCAATTGCTGGACATAGCCTATTTGCATGGACCTCCAAGCACAACGGTCTCGAGCCGCCAGCATCCAGCGGCTCCCTGCAACCCGCTTGAAGTCCTCGGTCCACCTAGTAGGGATCCAGCACCTTGGGCCCCCAACGTCGGCTCTTCGAAATATGTAGCCTGCCCATTGCTCATCTTGCATCATTATATGAATATGAATTAAACCTCAGGTTCTACATCCAACCTATTAGGTATTTTAATGTTAACTCCCTTGTTGGGTTTTTATGCTGCTATTATTCCTGTCCTGACCTGTGATGTCCTGGTTATTAAGCCCTGTATACTAGACTAGCGGATGCCTGCAACTTTTGAAACCCTTTTAGATTTTTTAAAAGGGACAAATTCCATCGTATTATGTTATAGCAACGGAATATTTTTTCCGTTTTTGAATTTTTGCCACAGTTCTCTTTGATGCTCCATAGATATTGGTCGTACTTAGTGAGATGTGATGCCTTTCTCGATAAATGAATTCTCCACAAAAGATTTTTGTTTCTTTATAAGGTCAACTAACAGATTACAAAATATGTTACATATATTAAATGTAAAAGTATTAAGTACAACGGTAAAATGTATTTACCTAAATATATTTAAAGGTAAACACCGCATGCTAACGCCTAAAACCATTCTAACCAGTAGTTTAACCACTTACTAGTTGCTACCATATTTAACCCTACACTTTAATTAGGTATTTAATTTTATTATAATGTCACATGCTCATCAAATTAAACGTTAAAATAGCGTGAGCTGCTCGAAAAAAGTGCCACATACGGTTATTATCGATTTTTATTTTAATTATAGCTTCCTACCCATTCCTATTCATGTATGGATATTCCGATTCTTATCACGCGATAACATCGCCTGGGGAATAATTGATTTAAATATTTGATTTAGTTATGGATGAAACAGCTAGGTACCTTTTTAGTTAACGGAAAATTACTTAGTGTTTGGCTGAATTATTATTTTCTTTATTCTGTTCTCTTCATTATCTCCATCGGAACTTGGAATGTATCCGGTTGTGAGTTATGTACTGAGCATTGTAGAAGTGGGATCCAAAGAAAGAAGATCTTTGGATTAAAAATCGATGGAAGCGGAAAATGTTAAATGAAAAATGTCATCTCTCTCAAACCCATAGGTACCTAATCACGAATACCCGCTGTTACAATTACTATCAAGGCTAATATTTTAATTTTTAATATCCTAATCTAACCTAATTAATTTTACTAAATTTAGACCCCGTAATTTCCGTTTCCGCGAGAATAGCATATTACACCACAAATAAAGTGGCTTTCTAATGATAAAAGAATATTTCAAATGGTTTAGTAGAGCCAAAGATTACCCCCTACAACACCACACACTTTATCTCAATAGAAACCTGGCTTTAACTACCCAGGGGCTAGGTAGGTATAATAGTGGTAAGGATTAGAGGGAGGCCAGAACAAACTGAACTTGGAAAATTTTGAAAACGAAAAAGAGCTGATGAATATTTTTACTTGGGGGCCCATTTTTTTATTTGCACTAGCGCCCTTGGTTGGTAACCAAGTCGAACGAACGTAGAACATAGAACCTCCACCTTTTTGGAAGTCGGTTAATGAACGTATTTTCTGATAATACTTAAATTTTTGGTGAACAAAGTGACAGTGTATCATAATTCGAACTATGTTCGAAGAGCCGATGGACGTTGGGGGTCCCAAAGTGCTGGAATGGCGACCACGCACTTGTAAGCGCACTGTTGGTCGACTCCCCACCAGGTGGGCTGAGGACATCAAGCGAGTCGTAGGGATTCGCTGGATGCAGGTGGTTCAGTATCGTGATGTTTGGAAGTGATGGCTGAGATGATGATGATGATGATGATACTCGTATAAAACCTAAACTATTTATATAGTCCAAAATAATTATGACAATATATCCTAATTGAATTGCTGTTATTTATTTATTAAGGAAAATCAACCGCTAATACATTAAATTCATGCTTACATTTAATTACATTGATAAATTAGGTTAATGCTTAGCTATTAAAAGATTTTCACAATTTTTAACCGACTTCAAAAAGGAGGAGGTTCTCAATTCGGTCGGTATTTTTTTTTTTTTTTATGTATGTACACCGATTACTCAAAGACGCCTGGACCGATTTCAAAAATTCTTTTTTTGTTTGAAACGGTATAGCCCCCATTTGGTCCCATTGCCATCATGTCAAGATCTGATGGTGGAATCCTGGAGAAATTGAGGGGAACTTTCGAAAATTATATGGGTGTCTAGTGTGTTCGTATACTTTTCCATTTAGTACTTTTAAGCACTATAATTTCATGAAGATTTAAAGTCGATCTGATGATGGAGCCATAAAACAGACGAGGGAACTCCTCGGCGATTCACAGCAGTTACCTTGTGTTTGGGCTTGATTAATTTGTATTAATGAGAACTTTCCACATAGATAGGTTGTGACTGTCATTTAGGGGTTTGGTGATGAAGACCAAGGACAGTTAAGGGAACTCCTTAACAGTTTACAGTAACTACCTTGTGTTTGGCCTTGATTAATTCGTATTGCTGAGAACTTTCTACCTATATGAGTTGTGTCTGTTATTAGGGGTCTGATGATGAAGACCAAGGTCAATTAAGGGAACTCCTTAACGATTTACGGTAGCTACCTTGCGCTTGGGCTTGATTAATTTGTATTGCTGAGAATTTTGTACCAAGATGGGTTGTGACTGTCATTAGGGGTCTGATGTATTCGTTTGAGATGAAGTTTACACTAAAAATGGAAAAATAATAAAAATTTTAATAAAAAAAATACAACCGACTTCAAAACCTAAAAACGTACCCGCTAAACTAAAAAGTGAAAAATAACATCATAATATGTTCTACCTGCTGATCAGTATGAAGGCGGTGCTTAGCCGGTGTTGTCTTAATTAAAGCTATTTCTGACAGGGCCACATGAAACAACACTGTCTGCAAAATCTAAATCTATAAGATATTCTCACATGGCTTGAATTAATACATCACCGGCTTAGCACCGCCTTCATACTGATCAGCAGGTAGAACATATTATGATGTTATTTTTCACTTTTTAGTTTAGCGGGTACGTTTTTAGGTTTTGAAGTCGGTTGTATTTTTTTTATTAAAATTTTTATTATTAGATATTATGTACACTTCTTAGTTATAGATATCCATTAATTCATAGGACAAGGTTTTAGAGTGATATCACCCTAACGTATTTTATAAGGACACATATTTTCATTCAGACATGATTTTCCGTACATCTACCCTCTAATAACGATTACCGCGGTTATTTCCCAAATTGCCCTGTATAGGTTTTTCCCTACACTGTGTACCTTCAGCTATTCAATACGGTAGTACTAGATTTAGATAGATAGATAGATAAGCTATTCAGGGCCTGACTACGTTTTGTCTAGACGTAGGCGTTACATTTATTAGAATTCAGAGTAAGGCTCTTTTCACACCGCATCCGATCCGTAATCTATCCGATTCCAATCCAAGTCCGAGAAAATTCAAAAGATTTAGGAAACTACAATCGATTCCAGATATTCGCCAGAGGTTTCGCAATGAGTCTGAATCGAAGGCTATAGTTTACGTAGTTTTATTGACTATCGGCTCGGTTATGGATCAGATCATACAAATGCGGTTTCACCCGCGTTGTTCCCGTTCTCGTGAGAAGACGGGTATAAAGTGACACTCACAAATAACGTGGCTCTTTTACTCTGACGTGGCTTACTAGTAATAAAAGAATTTTCCAAATTGGCTTAGCAGATCTCTTTATTACCCCTACAATACCACAAACTTTAGATATCTCTTTATAATATTAATATACATAGATATCAAAGTGTTTTCTAAATGAAATTGAGATTCATTTATTAATTTTTTTTCATATTCGGATTCTTTGATACAGTTTTGAACTTCGGAACATAGGGACTTGTTGGATTCGAAGAAGAGCGAGATCGACACCAGATTTCGATTAAAGTTTTCTTCTGAATTTTCTCGGATCTCTATCCCACATTTAACATTACCGCATTCGAAATTCACAAACCGATGCCTTGTAGTGACTGACGTCACAGT
The DNA here is from genome assembly GCF_947172395.1 of Bicyclus anynana. Taxonomy (NCBI): domain Eukaryota; kingdom Metazoa; phylum Arthropoda; class Insecta; order Lepidoptera; family Nymphalidae; genus Bicyclus; species Bicyclus anynana. The sequence continues at coordinate 8,618,377 of NC_069097.1, read as the reverse complement.
TTATAATTGGCGTTTGCGGTGACGTAATAAAAATACAATTTTGTTTTATAAAAGTATTACAATTACGAGATTATTTTCACAAATAAAAATGTGATTAGAGTTTCTTAGGCATACAAACTGCCTCTAGGCAAAAAATCTTCTTAGTTTTGTACAGCAGGCGAGTAGCCTATTGTTGTAGTGCGAAAGGAGCCTATAGCAATGACTTCAAATTATTGTAAAATTTTCCATTTAACAAATGAGTAAACATTTGATACGACACTCGTAAAGTGTCTTTGGCGTCAAAGTATTTATTTAGTTAATTACAAGACCGAGGGCCTGCAATAGCCTGACATACAACATTTAATACTGAAACTTTCTCAGCCCATGATCCTACCACAGTACGATAGCCAATAGGGTAGCGTGGCGTTACAAGCAGCGTGGTAAAGCCGGTGAAACCCATAAAAAACAAACGTCTCCTTGACATCCGCTTATACAAACTTTTTTCATAATTTGTATTTCAAAATTTAAAACTAGTAATAATTACTTAATTAAATATAATAATCAATAATAACCAAAAAAAAATACTCCATCTTATTTTTTTAGTTTTTGTGAACAGTTTATAAAATATTTAAAAAACATAAGACGCCATTTTTCTTGAATAATGTTGAAAATTACTGATGCGACGCTTCGTGTCGTTCTGACTCGAGAATGTATTCGTTTTTTAATTTTGTATTTGGAGCGGCTACGATCTGTGTACGTGTGTGTGTATAGTATAAATATTGTTGGGTAAATCTAGCTAACGCAGGCTCTCAGTCCATGACGCCTTTTAGTCGCGTTTGTAATGCTATATAAATATAATGTAATTAATATTACGTCGCAAATATATGACTAGACGATGACAGCAACAATTTGTACGATTAAAGTAAACAATACTATAGTTGTTTAGTTAAACCTAATGTATACTAACATTAGGCTTAACTAAAAATAGTTTGTGTTTTGAGATACGAGATCGTCATAGTAAGGGTTCATTTACACGCCTCATTGGTCCCGTGGTTAGCTGGTTCAGCTTCGGACAATGAGGTCCAGGGTTCGAATCCCGGGTCAGACCAACAAAAAAATAGATTATTGGGATTTTTCTTACAAGGAAAATGGAGAGCACGTAAAGCCGTCGGTCCTGCGCCTTATCTCTCACCGGTCGTGTCGGTCTGCTGTCCCATCGGATCTCGAGAGTGAGGGAAGAGAGAGTGCACCTGTGCTTGCGCATACACTTGTGCACTATAATATCTCCTGCGTACATTGTTTAAGAGCGCGCAGCGCGTCGGTACGATATAGATAAAATTCGAAGAGCAAACGAGACGCCGAAATATGACTTGATGAATAATGACGTGAGCGCCAAAACCATTTTTACCTAATTGCAAGTAAATTAAACAACATAACGAAAAACAAAATGGCCATGTTCAAGATATATACCTAATTTTCTATACAAAACATGTATTTCTTAAGAAAATAAGTTTGCTTTTCCTGAGATTGAAAGCAAAATGTGAGCAAAACATGTATTTTTAAAAAAATAAACTATCGAGAAAAGTTTTACAAATTGTGTATTTTGTCATAACGAAGCTAACACTTTGAAATATCATGTACCCAAAATATCAGGCTCCTAACTTTTCCAGAATCTGAGATCCAGAAACATTTGTAACCACCAAATTACATATTGCACACTCTTAATCTCACCATGAGAATAACTGAAAAGAAAAAAAAACAAGCTCAGTCCAGAAGTGTAGAAAGCAATTAGAAAACAGTCGGGACCTTAGATATTGGATAGATTTGATTTCTTCTACATTATTTAATAGGTCTCGACTGTTTTCTAATTGCTTTCTACACTTCTGGACTGAGCTTGTTTTTTTATTTTCAGTTTTTTTATACTTTATGCAGTCGGGTTTTTTTATTTGTTTAATTAATTTTAACTTTAATCCTACTTATATACACAGCGGATGCCACACGCGGTAAATGGACAAAAAAGAACAATAGAATAAACTATGTACGGAATTTGCTCCACAAATTGATGTCCAAATTACATTATTACAAATTGTTGAAAATAGAAAATATTTTAACTTTGTCCACGCTACTCAAACGTGCATAAAAACGTCAAATGAATTTAATATATCGGCGGCGAAGCCAAGAATAAATCGCTGAAATAAACGGGCATCTATTTTTCTCTGCAACGAATCTGCCAACTATTTAAAGAAAACACTTATTGAAAAGCTTATTGCGTGTTTTCACGAGAAAATTGAAACGTACACTAGTGGCAATGAAAGTTATAACACACCAGCCGACGCCCCGGTTTAATTCGCTTAGTTCCCGTTCCCGTGAGAATTACGAAGATGAAATATAGCCTATGACACTCACTAATAACGTGGCTTTCTGGTGGTAAAAAAATTTTTAAAATCGGTTCCAGAGATACCTCCTACATTACTACAAATTTCACCTCTTTATAATATTAGTATCTTCATCATTATCAACCCATACTCGTCTCACTGTTGAGCACGAGTCTCCTCTCAGAATAAAAGGGGTTAGGCGGTTGTCAATGCGGATTGGCAGACTTCACACACGTAGAGAGTTAAGACTATTCTCAGATATGCAGGTTTCCTCACCACGTTTTCCTTCACTGTTTGAGACACTTGCTATTAAATATTACTACAAACTTGTACATATGTTTTCTGTGATATTACTAATAGGTTACATCGAATCCTGAGGCCTTAGCCAAGTGGCTCGTCGATTCTCTTTCTACCAACGCTAACGCTTCAAAAACTAATAAAATGTATGGGAATGACAGATCCGATCGACAACTTGATCACTTAACCTGTCGATAGTGAATGTCATTCCCATACATTTTTTAACTTTCGAAGCGTTAGCGTTTGTAGAAAGAATACCACTTGGCTCTGATTCGTTGGTCCAATGTTTGGCCTATGTGGCTTAGGGCCACGAGTTTAAATTTTTCTCTTTAAATAAATTCCCAATAAGTAAAAATATTCATCATCATCATGATGATGATGATGAATATTTTTAATTCTCAGACTGGAGTTGGGACGTTGGTGGTACTACAACCCCATGTCTCGGAAAGCTAGTTAAGCCGATGGCTGCAAATATTAGCATTAACTAATGACGTGCACTTCATAGATGCAAAAATGCATTGCCTACCGTGAGGACTCATTGCGAACATTGTAGAAGGAAATTTTTAATTTTGTACAGTTTGTACGTATTACTCAATCAATCAATCAATCAATTTATGTATTTGCAGATACATGCAATAATAAGCCTACCCTAGTTAAAAAACCTGTGCACACCACTATCATTAACATCCAATCGTTACAAAATCGAACCATGTCATCAATTTTTGCCCGCCAAGACACAACGCCACCCAAAGCCATGACGTGTACCACTGCGTCACGGCCTCCGAGTAGCAGTGCTATGCGCGATGGATTTGCAAGACGGAGGTCCTGGGTTCGATATCCGACTGGACCAATTGAGGTTTTCATAATTGGTACAGGACTGGCCGGTGGAAGGCTTCGGCCGTAGCTAGTTACTACCCTACTGACAATGACGTACCGCCAAGCGGTTCACTTACCATCAGGTGAAATTGTAGTCAAAGGCTACCTTTAAAAAAGAAAAAAAATCTTACTACTTTTTTCGAAGTCTATCGTTTCAGAATGGAACGTTCTTTGATTAAAACCACTCAACTAAATTATTTACAGAGCAAATAGTCGTAAAATCAACCATGCGGTCGCATCTACCTACGAATAGCAATAAAATTATAGACGCAGGTATTCCGTACGGCGTCCATCAGATTTTAGTGCCAATCCAAATGTTTTATAGGTGCGTGAATAGCAGAATTAAATTACTCACGACTTTATTTTACGCTGTAAAAAGTTTTATATTTAAATCGTACTTATCTCGCTTTTAGTATATAATACTAGCTGACGCCGCGCGGTTTTTCCCGCTTTGCTCCCGTTTCCGTAGGAATACGGGGATAATATATAGCCTATAGCCTTCCTCGGTAAATGGGCTATCTAACACAGAAAAAAATTTTCAAATCGGACCAGTATTTCCTGAGATTAGCGCGTTCAAACAAACAAACTCTTCAGCTTTATAATATTAGTATAGACAGGTATATAATACGAATAAGGTTAATTAATTACTTAAAACATTATACTCGTCAATACCTTGTCGCTTTGTCAGCTCTCTAATTTGGCAGACGCATTTCCGTGCGTCTGGATTCTGGATTCGAATCCTGATCCTGAGTGGACTGTGTGTTTTTGACGACCTCCGTGGCGCAATGGTATGCGCGGTGGACTTACAAAACGGAGGTCCCGGGTTCGATTCCCGGCTGGGCAGATTGAGATTTTCTTAATTTGTCCAGGTCTGGCTGGTGGGAGGCTCCGGCCGTGGCTAGTTACCACCCAATCGACAAAGAACCAACACTGCGCTTTCCGGTGCGGGGTCGCCATTCCAGCACCTTGGGACCCCAACGTCCATCGGCTCTTCGAACTATGTGGCCTGCCCATTGCCACTTCAGCTTTGCGACTCGCTGAGCTATGTCAGTGATTTTGGTTCGTCTGCCGATCTCCTCATTCCTGATTCGATCACGCAGAGAAACTCCAAGCATAGCTCGCTTCATCACCCGATGAATGACTTTGAGCCTTCTAATAAGGCCCATAGTCATCGACCAAGTCTCGGATCCGTAGGTCATCACTGGCAACACGTACTGTTCGAAGACTTTTGTCTTCAAGCAGTGAGGAATTTCGGACGAAAAGATGCCCAGCCGAGCTGGATTCGGCGATTCACCTCTTTCTCGAAATTGGACCTACCTAACTGGACTGTGTGTCCTAGGAATATATATTCGTCTACAATTTCGAGCGCAGAATCCTCAACAATAATTGGGTGGAGCGTTACATGAGCATTAGTCATGATCTTCGTATTGCTTATATCAAGTGAAGCTTTAACTCCAGCTGAAAGGCTTCTTGACTAACCCGAAAAAAGGTTTTCTTGTGCTTCAACCTTTGATATAATAATAATAATAATAATAATAAGCCTGTTTATTTCCAATCCAAATAAAAAAATAACATAACGTACAAGCAATTTTTAAACTTAAAAACTAACATAATATTATAAACTAAAAAAAAATGCATTAATATATTAATTGCTGTCGCTTTCTTCGTTACCATTGATCGGAACCTCTTCTCGGGTAAAGGCCTCCTCCAGCTTTTTCCAGACCTCTCTGTCTTTAGCTTTCTTTATCCAATCCAACCTTTGATATAACTTTTTATATTATTTTATCTTTATAGTTTTACGAATTTGTCTCTCTGACTTAAAATGGCTTTTCTTTTTGTGCCCCTTAGAAAACAAATCGACAGAATTGACTTTTAATTGATATAATGAATGAATTATTCTTTATTGAAAGTACACCAAAAGATTAACAAGAAGAAACATTTGTTCTCACAAGTTACAAAATAGAAACAAATAGAATAAAAATATTTACATGAAAAGGCGGCCCTATTGTTGCAAGTAATGTCTTACAGGCAACCCTTATCTAATGAGATAACCTGGATGGATGAAATATAACTATATTCTAAAAACAATGTATAGAAACTAATATACAATTTAGGTACCGGTATCATCGGTAATGGGCCATAGATTTCGAAATATCTAGATTTTTTTGGTATAAATAAAACAAAGCGCCAAGTTTCAGAGGCAACTAAACAAATACAGAGACAGACTATAACACCCATTGTCAAAGTCTCCACCACCTATGCTCAGTAGAGTGTGATTCCTACATAACAATGACAATGTAGATAAAATTATCATATTGGATATGTAGGTACCTAATATATCGAACGCAAGATAGGAGATAGGTTATCTAGTGATAAAGCCAAAATTATGGAAGACTGTTTTGACATTGAATGGTGATACCAGTTAAATATGTGAACTCTTTATACGTCCAAACGAAACAGTGAATCATTGAGTCATCGTCATGGGTACATTGTACAATGAATACAGTCAGTAGGCGCTCGCTCGGTTCGCGGTTCAGTTTCTTTAGTTCGCGTGCACTGGTGCTATAGACCGGTCAAGTAACAAGCGCTCACGTATCGGTTGCTATTTCGAGTCCAAGGCACAGTATTGTGGAGTGGTGTATTCGTATTGATAAGCTCAATCAACACCAGTACGTCGTACGCGAAGCACGTTTCGAAATCGATGCTGAATAATCGGGCGCGCAATTTGTAATCGAATAATTTGTGATTATTCGTTTCGGCCGCGTAGCTATCGAGGTTTAATAACATTTGTTACAAGTTCTGTGTGATTTTTGGACTGCTCTTCGTTTGGGCTTGGATTTTGTGGATTGACGGATGACTGTGGTTGCGATACCGTTTCTCTGGGACCGAAGAGGTGGCGCCATGGAGAGTTGCTACAAACTGTACACATGGATCAACCATACGCTGCTGATGTTGCTTGTGCAGATGTTCTGGAAAGTCAGCCAGATATCGGATTATTTTAAACCGAAGTAAGTATCCATATCTACTAACAACCAGTTTCTATATATGTAAAGCTAAAGTAACAGTAAAAGTAGTAAGTAGTAAAGAAGACTTTATTTTTCCGTGATAAGACCGTCACTTTTGCTTTATGACGATACTTTGACTGATACTTAGAATCTGGCAGTAAATTAACAACAATACACACACAAATTAACACAGAGTTTTGTACATTAATACATCAAAAAATAAATAAAATTGCATAACCGAACTTTTTAATTTTTGTCTGTCTGTTTGCCCAGGCTAATCTGTAGAATGGATGAACAAATTTTAATGGGACTTCCACTGGAAGATACAGGAGGTTATAGAGCAACATATAGGCTAATTAGTGTCTTGGAAAAATCTATGATTCCGGCTGGATTTGTGAAATCTGAATGTCACGCGAACTAAATCGCGTGCGTCCGCTAGTCCATACTAAATTAATAACAATACAATGGTGCACATCTAATTATCCCATAGTGATGTATTCTTAATTGTAACCTTTATTTTCAACGCTGATGCAACGTTGTAAACAATAATTTGACAAAATATATTAGAAGTCGTTTATTTAATAGATACCTTTCTTAATGAATGCTGTTTAACAACAAATAAATAAGAAATGAAGGTAGAAAACACATATCATTTCATAACTTATTTATTTTAAATTATATGGTAGGTTTACAAAATGTTATATAAAATATATTAACCGTATCTAATTATTCTAAGCTTATTAATCAAATTTATTTTCGTTAATTTTAGAACAAGTTAATTATAATTGTTATTAGGTGTGAAATGACTAGTGATTTATACCCTAATTTTTAATATGTTAATTGGTAAACACTAAACAATACTCATCAAGAAAGGCTGTATTTTCGCATAATTTGAGTATAAACTCGTACCCTTCAGGATATGAAGGTTAATGAATGGTTTTCCGATTAAGCTGACCTTCGATGCAAATGTAAATATTATGTGGTTAGTAGGTAGCTACCTAAATAATAATAAAATAAAATACAACGGCGAATTCAACGATGAAAGCAGCAGCTGTTTAAAGAATAATACCGTTATTAAATAGGCTACATGTAACGTATTGAGTACATTTATTTTTGTCTTATCTACAAGATTGAGTGTGCATAAACGAATTCTTTTCATATTTATAGAATTATCGTAAAAATTTAACATTTATCTAGTAATGCACAATTAGTTTCGCTCTTATTTTTATTTAATATTACTGTCTTTTTTAATTATGCCTACACACATACATTACTAGACACGTATCAAAGGAGTTTTTATAGGTAAATAGATGGTTTGAAACTTCACACTTATGACTCAGCAAAACTGTACCTACCTACCTATTTCTAAGTGCAATTATTGTCTGACTTATTACACACATTATCGATAAGTTTGCACCTATGCACTTACGAAACCCAAGTGTTTACTATGGTAATGTTAATTGGTTTTCTACTCATAGATAAATAAGTACCAATAGTATCTCTCCTACTACCTATACTCCTCATTATTAGCAACCCATTTACGGCTCACTGTTGAGCACGAGTCTCAGAATGATAGGAATTAGTCCAATAGTCCACCATGCTGGCCCAATGCGAATTGACAAGACTTCACACACGTACAGAATTAAGAAAATTCTCTGGTATTCTTCACCATTATATATTATAATCTCTTAAAATGCACATAACTGAAAAGTTGGAGGTGTGCATGCCCCGGACCGGATTCGAACCTACGCCCTTCGAATCGAAGGCAGAGGTCATATCCACTGGGATATTACGGTTCTCCTCCTATACCTATGTGGAACTAGTTTTAGTAAATAGAAGCAATTAATGAACTTTGTCTCTAATTTGTACAGACCTACCTACTTATAAAAGGCGCCCTTGAAACTGTAGATTTCCAATTTAATTTTGAAAAATTTGGTTTTACTTTATTTTCTTTTTACTAATTACTAATACGATATGAATTGGATAGGTATAAAAGTTCAATTATCGATTGATTCAACAAAAATTTCGTGGTAATACAATTTTAGAAATAGGTACCATTTTCACCTAATAAGCTATTCTGATTTCCAGTTCCAAGTAGCTTGCAACTTTTGGTTAATACCAAAGCTTTCGATGTGAAATATCTATGGTTGCATAATAAATGCAAGTTCTAGTTTGACGTAATGATGATTTCAGTTATGGTTTAGTTGCACGCGATCGTTAGGGCTAGGCTTGTGCTATTATTATGTACTCTGTAGTCTACCAATCTGGTGAGGCTTTGACGGCCTCCGTGGCGCAGTGGTATGCGCAGTGGACTTACAAGACGGAGATCCTGGGTTCGAACAACGGCTGGACCGATTGAGGTTTTCTTAATTAGTCCAGGCCTGGCTTGGTTGGGAGGCTTTAGTCGTGGCTAGTTATCATCCTACCGACAAAGACGTACCGCCAAGCGATTTAACGTTCCGGTACGACGTCGTGTAGTTAGCTCGAAGTTAGCCCGATCCCATCTTATTGTATCATCATTTACCATCAGGTGAGATTGTAGTCAAGGGCTAACTTGTAAAGAATAAAAAAAACGGCTTTGTGTGGTGCTTTTGGTGCTATCAAATAATTATTTACTTGTAACTTTCTAGTGGTAAAACCGGTACAGTCGATCCAGAGATTACCTTCTACAACACCACAAACTTTACTTCTAGTCTTCTATATAATACTAGTCCTATAGATCAGGGTTTCTCATACTTTCGGCTCCAAGAACCCCTGTTAAAATTTCCAAGTGATAGCGAATCCTTTACTGACTAATTAACCAAAAGAAAAAAATAAATTTGACTGAAGAAAATATGGTTTTTATTTGAATAAAAGGTAGCACAAAGTACCAAACATCAAGTCTTTGTAATATTAATGTGATGGGTGTGCTTGTTTCTTGTTCAAATGGATTCAATGTTAGGAGTAATTTTGGACAATTTTAACCTTAATCTGACTTGGTATCAGTTACGTAAATCTTGTCGCGAACCGCCTGCTGTCGAATGGCGAACCCTTAGGGGTCCGCGTACCCCACTTTGACAAACCTTGCTATAGATTATTGATGCTGACTTAATGCCTGTTGTTTTAATATTACTCATAGTAATCAATCTGGGATCGTGTTATAATATGATATTTCTTACTTGATAAGAAATTCTCAGCCCGGTGTTGAGAAACTTGGTGGTGTTACTTCCCCGTGCCTCGGAGAGCACGTGAAGCTATCGGTTCCGGTCTTTATCAGAAGAAAGAAAGAAAGAAAAAAAAAACTTTTACTCTAAAATTGTGCCACACAACAATGCCGAAGCAGCGTCCGATGCCTCAACCACCTGAGTAAGGCAAGACCAAAACATAAGTAACAGAAGCATCACCACACTGCCATGTTTGGCACAACCTTGAATAAGATACCAGCTCAGCATTTTGCTGCATGATCCAAGCAATTGCTGGAGCATTATCAATCATATCTATTAGTGTACGTTAGTTATTTAATATTAAGTATTACCATATGCCCGTCAACCTTTGTTTCAGCATGGTGGGCCTAAACTCCATAATCCCTCTTCTGTGGGAGGGAGGACTGGCCAATGTAATGCGTTGTTAAAACAATGATGATATACCAACAACCGTTAGTTGAATTATTTCGCGATAATTCACATCACCACAAGCATGTTTTGAATCAAAATCACTGGCATCGTCGCATTTTATCTACAAACTGATGAGTTAATGAGATCATCTTCTTATAATTCTCTGAATAAATAAATAATAATAAAAGCGTCCAATCGATATCTCCCACTAACATCATGTTTAATTTTCTTTGTGTTGTTTCTTTGTCATTCTTTAAACACAATGTTTTTGTTTATATTGTGATATATTAACGAGACATTAAGCTAATTGTATTTGTAGCTGTGTAAGCGGAAACTATAAGCACTAAGAGATAGGCAATATAATAAAAACAAGTTTACAAAGACAGCCTTTATTTAACTTCTAAAGTCGTCAAATCTTCTACGTGCCTGGGTGTTTTCACACTTGTTCGTTTATGCGTTACTAGCGGACGCCCGTGACTACGTCCGCGTTAAATTTAGTTTTTCCCAAATCCCTCGGGAACCATGGATTTTTCCGGCAAAAGGTACTATATCTGCTAAAATATAGAAGATAGATATATGCTGTCGCGATATTTTTTGTAGAAAATGATGTGTTCTGCAAAGTTGTAGTACATTATTTTATTCTAACATGAATAGTTTTTACAGCGCACGCCATGTAAACAAAACTTTTGTACACCAAAAATGTAACCCAAGGGGTTACATTTTTGGAGTTCCAGGAGGGATTCGCGGGCGTCCGCTAGTAATTTTATAAAAGGAAGTTATATCTAATTATACCTATAGATAGAAATATGTGGACCAAAACAAAACAAACCTTCTAATTTACGTTTCAGCCATGACATTTTCATTTAGTGATTGTACTCACACGACATTTTCGGTGGGAAAACAATTGAGTTCCTCGCACCCTTCACTGTTCTAGCGTAATGCACGCCATTGACGATCAATTATTCTCACGTTTCTTCAGCACCCACGACTAAAACTGATCGTGTATTGGTCGTTGCGTGCGTGACGGCTCGACTAATGAAACGTCTTCGCTGCCGTTTGCGCTGCAGAAACGTGAGAATAATTGACCGTCAACGGCTGATTTAAATATACTTTGAAGCTATGTTAAGTATAAATAAATAACAAATAAGTTTAAACCCAAAAGAATAGTCAACAGTAAATAATATTGTCATCATCAACATATCCCACCACGGTGCAGATGAAATAAAGAGGATTTTGAAAGGTCAGGCGGCCTATTCATTAACTTTGAGTATTTTTAGTGGATATAGGTATACACGCTTAGCAACTAGTTATTGTACTTAAGTCATTCTTAAATCACGTGATTTAGTATTCATTATTTATTTATTGATTGATCAACTGGCATGGTGTGTTTTATATTGTGATTTTACGCTACTCGACTAAACTGCTAAAGTAATCCAAACACGCCTTAACGACTTGACATCCGATAAAACTGATCGCGATGTGCATGACATCATGTCGATCGCGACCAACACTCGATCAGTTTAGTTAACAATAGGCTTTATGGAATACGAAAAATGCGGTCGTTAATGATTTGATGTTAATTATATTAGGTGGCTAATAGACCATAGTTAGTGAAAAGGTCAGAAGGAGGTCCAGCCGATGCGGTTTTGGATCATGAGTAGATCCGTGATCGACTCCTGTTGTCGAAAAAAAAGAGTTTTCTTTCTTTGCACACTTAGTGAGGAAGTTAGTGGTTTTGATTACTGTGATTGCTACAAAGTTTGGCTGGTGGAAGGCTTCGGCCGTGGCTAGTTACCACCCTACCGGCAAAGACGTTCTGCCAAGCGATTTAACAATCCGGTACGTTGTCGTGTAGAAACCGAAAGGAGTGTGGATTTTGACTTCCAAACATCACGATACTGAGCCACCTGCATCCAGCGAATACCTGCGACTCGCTTGATGTCGTCAGTCCACCTGGTGGGGGGTCGGCCAACACTGCGCTTTGTGATAAAATGTTATTTGTGGTAATATGTTGATGGAATTACAAGAATTAGAAACATTTGCTGATTCGACGTGACTTTATTAAACTTATCATTATGCAAGCGGAGATCATTAACCGACACGTCATGTCTTATTATGGTTATTTAAAGAAAATTAATTTTTACACACTTGTGAAACGTTATCAAATTGACTAAACGTATTTTTATGAATACACAAATGAGACTCATGTGTGTTGTGATTGTATTTAAATGTTGTTATTTGCGTCTCACGCCTGTAGCCACCTAAATGTATTTTTGTTTTCTTTACAAGTTAGCCCCTGTACTATATGTTTTCTGTGCCTTGACTACAATCTCACCTGATGGTAAGTGATGATGCAATATAAGATGGAAGTGGGCTTGTTAGTTATGAAAATTCACACCCCTTTCGGTTTCTACACGACGTCGTACCAGAACTACATCACTTGGCGGTACGTCTTTGCCGACAGGGTGGTAAATAGCCACGGACGAAGCCTCCCACCAGCCATACCTGGATCAATTAAGAAAACCTTTAACGGCCCAGCCGGGGATTGAACCCAGGACCTCCGTCTTGTAAATCCACCGCGCATACCACTGCGCCACGGAGACCGTCAAAATAAAATTTATAAAGCAAAACTTAAAATTATGAATAAAACCTACGGCGGTTAATACCATACTCGTACATAATTAAAAAAAGGATAAAATAATTGAAAAACCCTGACGTGTTTCCCAAGTTTCATGATAAAATTAATAAGTAATTGTTTGGAACATTACAACTTCATACATAAACAAATGCAAACGATGATACAAAAAAAGTTAAAATATGTGTTGTTCACAAAAAAATACCTTCCATGAAAAATATATAACACTAAAATGTTTCCACATATAGAAGTAATGATGAAATGATGAGTTAAGTATACATATCATAATTAAAAAAAATAGAAAACTCCACTGCCTAACCTGCTCGCACCTATATTTCGTACAGCGATTAATAAATAACGTTTTTTGTAATTGTACGTGTTTTTATACGTTCATGATCAGTGGCGTGCACTTCATACATGCATTAAAATACTGCATACCCTAAAAGTTGTCTTCTTAGTGCTTATTAAATACAGATTTTTCCAGTGTGCTTTATTTTATTACTAGTGCATACCTTGATCGACAACCTTATGCACGCCGCTGGTCATGATGTACCATTTTGAAAGCCTCTTGATAAGCCCTCCAGTCTATAGCGTCTCACAGTCGTTGTGTGTGTGTGTTTTTTCTAATTTCACCTATCTAATAACACTTGGGTTATTAAGACAAATCTAACGATTTCTTAATTACGTAAATCCGTTCAGCGGTTTGGAAGATATGAGGTAATTAAGAATATTACATACATACATAATGCAAATTTGATTTTGATTCGATTAAACGCTGATTCTATAAACTAGCACGTGTGAAAATTACCGAACCAGTCAACAGGAAATCTAAAAATACGAATAGACTAGTCGATACGTAATTGATGCAAAGTGCCGATAAATTTAACATTTCCTACTAGCGCATCACGTTTCAGCTATTCTAATTTTGTCTAGTTTGCCTAATAATCCTTGACAATTTAAAAAAAAAAACTAGTTTCAAATAATTATAATTTCTTGACAAAATAATGTTTTTATTATTTTTTTGAAAAAGAATATGTTTTGGAAAGTTAAGTATAGTACATTATTTTATTCCAACATCAATAGTTTTTGATTTATACAATATTTTAGATGTATACAATATTTTATTTATTTTTATACACATAGGGTTACATTATTGGAGTTTGAGGAAGGTTTCCTATTTTTTTGAAAATATAATATAGCCTCATTCAGAGATAGTTTAGCTTCCCAACAGTGAAAGAATTTTTCAAATCGGTTCAGTATTTTCGGAGCCTATTCAATACATACAAACAAACACTCAAATCATTCCTCTTTAATTTTATTAGTATAGATTAGTCATCAATGTAAATATCAAGTTTATAAACAAAAAACGTGTAAAGGCACCGTTATCAGTTACCAGCTACAGCAATCTGAACAACCTTTGATACCAACAGGTGACACAGGCATGAAGAGCAACAAACTGTGTATGATAATGAATCGATCTTTGGTATAAAAGATGACAAGACTATCTATATATTATAAGGTGTTTCTACTTTTATCGTTACATATATCTATAGGTATACAGGGTGCTGAGGAGTATTTTCCATAACATTGGGGTTATATTCTTCACCGTAAAATAATTAAAAATAAAAACAGGCTACCGGCAAAGACGTAACGCCAAGCGATTTAGCGTTTCGGTACAAAGTCGTTCTCAGGCAACACAAACACAAGCTACACAGGGTCTTCGCCGGCGAAGACGAGGTCCCCGATATCTGACGTCACCCAGACGTGGGCTTTTTAACTCACGATCTCGGGGGAGCCAGAACACACTCAGGCCAAAACACCCTTCCCGAACGGCCCTCTAAGCCGAGGTCCAAGTCTCAGAGGGGACGCCCTTAGAGAGTCGTTCCGCCCATCTACTCTGCTTCTGCCTTCGGACCCCATCAGGCGATGCTTCTGCGCTCGTCCAAACCCCTCGGTGACGCCGCTCCCATAAGGAGTCTACGGCACTTACACAATCAGAAAAAAAATCAAACTGAAAGGGGTGTGGATTCTTATCGTACTCCTAACAAGTTCCGCTTCAATCCAAAATTGCATCACTTGGCTTCAGATGATATTGTGGTCAAGGGCTAACTTGTACAGATTAAAAAGACAATCTATCTAGTATTTGATATAGAAGTTTTACCCAGTACTGAAAACGCTGGGCATACTGGTTGGTTAGCGCAGAGCTAGATTACTGGCCTAATTAATTATTATTATCAATATTAAGTAGGTACAACATACAAATTTAAAAAAATATTCGTCATTGAGAAAAATTTCCGCTTACAGACAACAAACAAACTGATCTCCAATTCAATACAATTCAATGCTTAGTTTATTGACTTCTTGCAATGCGACGTGGCATTGAATTGTTAATCCTAACTCCTTAGCCATGACATAAGAATTAATAACAATTGGTATCTAGTTGGTAAATTTCGTATAATATGTCCACTAACATACGTCAAAGTTAATGAATTGATCTGCAAGAGCGATGGTATACTGTACAGTGCTCTGCAAGGCACGGTAACACCAATATGTCTAACCTACGCCTAACCAGAACCACTGAACCAATATTCGATTAAGAGAGATTGTGCTTACAAAGTTGAAAATTGTGTTTTATAAACAGCATACCACAATTTCGATGCATTTAATCGGAACGCAATTGAAGCTATTAAAGGTGTGTCTAAAAATAGCTACACGACTCTGAGTCAGATGTTTGCGGGCGAAGGTCTTCCATACAACTTCCGAGTACGTTATCAACATCTGGTTACTAACCCTAAGGTCTTGCCAATCGACCAGAACTTTCATTGGCAACGTTCCCCAACAATGTAACAGGTATTTATATTGATAATAATTAAATCAAGAAGACAGATTTATGAGGTGACAATTAACGATTCTTCCTCATGTCAACTGTAATATGGCGCATACATAAATGATGACGTAATCTACCGCCACGTTTTAGTGCCGTGTTCTATAGATTTTGGACAAATTTACCAAGTACGAGTATACAATTTATGTCAAAGTTAAATCTGTCAATGTCAAGGTAACTAATCATTTAAGTTCGATCGCCTATTGCCATAACCTCCAAATACATGCAAGAATACGTCTTCTGTAATTTTACTGACGGTTATAAATCTAACCTGGAGTAATTAATTGTTGCTTGGAGGAGAAATTATAGCATAGCAGGAGCATTCTGCATTTATAGCTTGGGATGGTCTCTCTTTTGATGGGACGTCTCTCACAAAAATCTATTCTACCTTATAAGCTTATAGGTATAATAGGCATTATAAGCATTTATAGGTATAACAACAAGCCCTAAGATTGATGTAGATTGCCCTACCTAATGTTTCCAATAACGACTCAAGTGACCAATAAAAAGCTTGTAAACCTACGAATTAACGTTTCTTTTTGCGCTTGGAGAACTAATAAAAGACTTACATAATAATCGATGTAACCATTTAGCCCAATGACCTTCAACCTAGACTGCCACTAAACGGAAATTCTATTATTTCCTCCTACTCTATATAGTAGATAATATTATGCTGACTATACTACTCTATGTAAGAGTCTTATAATATATTTATTTGGAATTCATTTCCGTAAATAAATCATCATTCATCAATAAACACTCGTACATATAGGTACGAGTATAAATAAAATTTATATGCCTGTTTGTACATAACTTTTTTCTTCCCTATATACCTACCTATGTTAAAACAAATGCACTTTTTTATATTTTTCTTTTTTTCTTTGGAATGGCGGGAACGATTAAATGGGACTTTCTCTGGATTATAGAGAATGTTATAGAGCAACATATAGGCTACTTTTTAAGTCCGAAAAAATCGTGCTTCCCTTGGGATTTGAGAAAAACTAAAAATAATGCATACGAAGAAGCGGCCGTCCGCTAGTACTACTATAAATAGGCAATAAGTATCAAAGACTCTTATATGTTTATATCGACTTGGAATTCGTTTCCGTACATAATCATCATTGAGACTAATAGTATTGTAAAGGATTGCTGTAATTGATTAACATTTAACTTCCTTTGCGAGGTACAAAAACGAATTTAAAATAGGAAGTATTGTAAATAATGTAATACGATTTTATTGATTCTATACTTATGTTATCCTTGTATTGAAAAACAAGGCAAATTGTTTAGTCATGGTTGTTTGTTGATTTTATAATAACATCATCACAGTTTCATTAACATAGTCATAGTTGGTCATAGTCATATTTAATTAATTACGAAACACGGCTAAACTCACGTCATACAACGATGGAGTATGCCCGACTAGTTTCGAACCCATACGGGGCCCTTAGTCATGAGCTGGTCCTTGCAACGCGGCACAATCCAAACTGCGACGCTCCGCGTGCCGCCGCTCGCATCGCGCGTTGGGAGAGCGCGTGTTTCATAATCAATTATAATATGAATAAACTCACGATAGTTTGAATTCTAAAAATGGTCATTCATGTTTTAACGAAAAAGGAGGAGGGGCTAAGTTGAGACTATAGCTACTTTTAAACTAATATTATTAATAATCTATTATATCTACCTATAATATTATAATGAGGTAAATTCTGAGGTATTTTAGCGGTAATCTCTGGATATACTGATCCGATTATTATGTTTCTTTGGCCACTAGAATGCCGCGTTATTTGTGAGTGTCATAGGCTATATTTTATCACCATATTCTTACGGGAACGCGAACTACAGGGGTGAAACCGCAGGACGTGCGCTGGAAGTAAGTAATAACACGTACCTAAGTAAATTAATAACACAGTTCATAAATATTCAAAAATTCAACCTATTATACCTGACCTAGACAGGTAA
This sequence comes from Bicyclus anynana, assembly GCF_947172395.1. Lineage (NCBI taxonomy): Eukaryota > Metazoa > Arthropoda > Insecta > Lepidoptera > Nymphalidae > Bicyclus > Bicyclus anynana. The sequence continues at coordinate 8,600,771 of NC_069097.1, read as the reverse complement.
AAGTACGATTGAAATGCCCTAGTAGGTATGTATAGATATTAAAAAGGTAAAAAGAACGATTTCGTAGAACTAAAAGCGTTTTATGGTGTAAGTAAAAGCTGAGCGCTTCGAGGTCATGGGGGTGGTATGGCGTATGGACTATGGTTATTGACTAGCAAAAGGTTCTCGGAATATTGATGTCGGTAAAGATTTGGTCGCTTCAAATGTGTTTTGGTTTGTGTATTATGAAGTGTTTTTATAAATAATAAATATCTATCTATATAATATGATAACTTATTATAACTAATAATATAGAGAGGTAAGATGTGATTTTTAGAGTATTTGTTTATTACGAAGAGCTTCTAAAGTTCTAAAGTTCATTTACAAGTTTATATTAAGATAGCTGACGCCGCGCGGTTTCACCCACGTGGTTTCCGTTCCCGTAGGAATACGGGGATAATATATAGCCTATAGCCTTCCTCGATAAATGGGCTATCTAACACTGAAAGAATTATTCAAATCGGACCAGTAGTTCCTGAGATTAGCGCGTTCAAACAAACAAACAAACAAACTCTTCAGCTTTATAATATTAGTATAGATTATGATTCATTTCATATTCATTCAACATTTCGATCTAGTTACTTCTTCGCCCTTATCGTAGAACTGTCCAGGATCTCAGTAATCCGCATCCATTGTTGTCCCTTGGACTTTTACGAAGAGTTTAGCGAAGTTATGGAATGCCAATCAAGTCAAGAGTGAATAGTATTTTCTCCATCGTTTACCGTCAGCTATGATTGCAGCCAAAAAAAAATTTTAATAAAAAAAATTCAACCGACTTCCAACTCAAAAATTAACTTTAACTAAAAAGCAAAAAATAACATCCTACCTATGTGCTACCTTCTGATCAGTTTGAAGGCGGTGCCAAGCCAGTGATGTTTTAATTAAATACGTTTAAACTACAAAATTTCTGTGGTTATTCCAGAAACATCTTTAATTAAAACACGACACTGGCTTGGCACCGCCTTCAAACTCGAGTTCCATCGTCTGTGTTTCGGCTCCATCATCAGACCAACTCCAAACCTTCATAAAGTTGTAGTGATTTAAAATACCTTATGGAAACACTAACAAACGTACTAGCCGTCTCTACAACTTTCGAAAGTTCCCCTCAATTTCTCCAGGATGCCATCATCAGATCCTGACATGAAAAAAATGGGACCATCCTGGAAGTAAACCCTACAAAATAAAAAAAGAATTTTCAAAATCGGTCCATAATTGACGGAATTATCGCTGGACATACATAAAAAAAAAAAAAAAACATACATACAGCCGAACGTAGAACCTCCTCCTTTTTGGAAGTCGGTTAAAAAAAGAATTCGCTTTACTGCCAAGTGTATTACATTATCGATTCGCTAACACTTTCAATTATTTGGCAATTGTCTTATAGCGTAATGCGATGACGTCTTTAAATTGTGGAAAATTTTCAAATAGTTAAAGAGCTAAAAGCTTAAACATCCAGATGGCTCAAATCCTCATGAAACACATTGCATATTGCAGGAAGATATTGTGCGTTACACAATGAATAAGGAAAATCAATGGAAACCACGTTTTATCTCGGTTTTTGATTTAATTTTATTTTATTCACGTTTCTGCAGCGCATACGGCAGCGAAAATGTTTCATAAGTCGAGCTGTCATGCACGCAGTGAACAATACACTAATACGATCAGTTATAGTCGTAGGTGCTGTAGAAACGTGAGAATAATTGATCGTCAATGGCGTGCATAAGAGGTCTATGTCCCGGCTGTTAATTATGATGATGAATAACTCAGTGATAAAAGAAGTCTGGCTCACGCCGAGAGGTCTTGGGTTCCAATCCCGTCCGCTGGACTATTATTATCATCGTACCTACTCCTAACATGGTTTTTTTGACTAATTGGAGGGGAATATAATAGTCATTGAAAATATATGGCAAAACTTTTAAAAAGAAAACTTAGGTAAGTAGGTATGATATTATTAATCTAATTGCAATTACTAATTAGAAAGTCGTCATCAACCCATATTCGGCTCACTGCTGAGCTCGAGTCTCCTCTCAGAATGAGAGGGGTTAGGCCAATAGTCCACCACGCTGGCCCAATGCGGATTCAGTCATGCGGCAGACTTCACACACGCAGATAATTAAGATAATTCTCTGGTATGCAGGTTTCCTCACGATGTTTTCCTTCACCGATTGAGACACGTGATATTTAATTTCTTAAAATGCACACAACTGAAAAGTTGGAGGTGCATCCCCCGGACCGGATTCGAACCCACACCCTCCGGATTCGGAGGCAGAGGTCATATCCACTGGGCTATCACGGCTCCTAATTAGAAAGTAGTCCCAATATATAGGTAATAACTCAGTTAAATACTTGCAATTTTTTTTTATAGGTAGTATGTTTTCACATATATGCATTTTTTATAAAACATTTGTAGACTTTTTTTAAATTTGTGCGCCGATTTCAGTCTCGTCTGTCAGTATCCAAACTCTAGCGCACAGTTACGTGTTATGTCTGTAAATAACAACATTTTTATCTCAACGTTGAATGCATCAAAGCGCGAGGAAAGTTTAGTATATATGTATACTCCGTACCAAAAGAGCTGGCAATAAAGTACATTGACCTTTCGGTAGGTAAAGCAGGGATGACAAACTTTTTATATTTTTATTTACATATTTGGGATTTTTAAAATTCACCGAAAGGTCACTGTACTTAATTGCTAACTCTTTTGGTACGGAGTATAGAAATCAAATCAAAAGTAGATAGGTATTAGGTACCTACCTATAGGTACTTAAACATTAGATCGTCGCCTTTATCAATACTCGTTTCCAAAAACTGCGAAATGTATTATGATGATGACATCACCATCGACTTGTGTAGGTACATGTATAAATAAGATACTATGCAATTTAATATTAGATTGTTCATTATACATGATTACATGTTATGTAGACGATATAAAGATAAAATCAACTTGCAAATTTTCGCGACTTACTTACTGATTGATTAATAGAATGTAAACTTACATCCAATAAAAAAATGGCTATGATAATAATATTATATGATACGGTGTTCAAAGTGTTGTTTTAAAAATTGTAATTAATTAATAATAATACTATGTACTTTACATTAAGTTAAATTAATTGTAAAATTTTGTGAAGATGAGAAAATAAAATGACGGAATTATCGCTGGACATACATAAAAAAAAAAACATACATACAGCCGAACGTAGAACCTCCTCCTTTTTGAAAGTCGGTTAAATAAAAAGGCTATTTATTTATTTAGAAACTTACAAAAATAATAAAATTACAATGTGTAGTAAAATTATGACAAATCCTTTAAGGAAACTTGAAGACAACATATATTTTTTAAATAAAACATGAAAATTGTCATAAAGCCATGTTATTTGTGAGTGTCATATGCTATATTTTATCCCGTATCGCCACATCAATGGAAACTAGACGTCTTCTATGATAAACAGGAAAAAACTAGATAGCTAAGGTCTCCAGCATTTTATAAAACAGGTTGTTATATAAAAGTAAAAAAATACCTAACACGCCAATTTTGTAGAATATCGATCTAATACATATTCAATGATACCCATTTACAAACGTTCATATTTCTTTCGAAAACACCAACAACATTTAAACGAACATGTATAATGACGTCATCAAACCTGTTAGGCTTTTATAGCTCTATACCTGAGTTATATCAGCGTAACGCCTGCTCCAGGAGGCTCATCGTCTTCAGTAGCTATTAAGATAATCACCTTAATGTAAACTTTCAGTTAGAATTAAAATCACTTTTGTACCAACGCTCTTAGCGAACGGTTGTCCGTTTCCTGACTTTTCTTTGTATCACTTTTCATTTTCAATTTTTAAAAAGCGAGTTATCCCGTTCCGTTCATTAACTGGCGCAGTCGATACAGATCGTGTTCATTCAAAGCGGTAACGAAACCCCCGTAAATTTCGAGTGGTAGCCGTGACGCGATCTTAAAGAACCTACACACACACATATTCGGTTCGGTAACGAGCAAGAAAAGAAGAAGAAAAAGGAAGTGAGAAGAAAGAAAACCGTTGGTGCATCTGTCAAGCCTAGAGTCGGCATGGTCGTGGGGTAAGCTCATAATTTGTTTGCTCCCGATTTTCCTTTTATTCCCAATAACATCTTATAATCAATTAATTAGAAAGTTAAATTTCCTTTCAATTAATTCTATTATTATTATTTATATTTATGTAATTAGTGTTCACTGAGACCTAAAAATGTCACAGGAAGACGTTAAAACTAACGGAGCTGATGCTCTCACATTTAAATCATTGTCGTTTTTACTGCCCACATACGATGGCAATAAAAAGACATTACTCTTTTTTATACGTAGCGTTGAGAGTGTACTAGATCTTGTAGAAAACCGGGATCAACCTACCATCGCTTGTTTGATACGCAACAAACTAACCGGAAGGGCTGTTGAAGCGCTCTCGGAATGTACAGATTTCCACTCGTGGGAAAGCATAAAAAATATATTAATTAGACGATTTGGAGAAGTTAGAGATGAAATACAAATTGTTCAAGAATTGATGCAATTAAAAAAAGACAGGCTAGACATCGAAGCCTTCGCGATAAAAATACGTGAATTGATGTGTAGCCTGGTCAACATGGACATAAGCAAAAAAGATTACTACGAAAAAATGTCAATAAATGTGTTTTTGGACCAACTCCCGCCGCTATTAGCGTTAAGTGTTCGAGTCCAGGGCGTAGAGACCTTCGAGAGAACTATAGCAATAGCCAGGCAGGAGGATATAAAATTCAAAAATCGTAGTAATCAATTTAAAGAGCAACAAAAAATTACATCATCAACAAATAACACCCAGTATAGACCCAGACAGCAGTTGCAGCCGCAACAAAAACCCATTTTATTTAGCGGAACTGCACCTGCGCAGGTCAATAGTAGATTTATAAACAATAGACCGGGACCAGCGTACAGGCCCCAGGGTTCAACCTCAAACAAAATTAATTACCAAGCAGAAGTAGACACCTCAGACGAAGGATTAAATCAATTGTTTGAGGAGGAAGAGGATGAACAACAGGATTTTCTCCTAGAAGAAGAAATCACCCACAAAACCTAGCGTACGTTAACATCTGTGGTAAGGATTTACCTTACATTTATATCAAAGAACTAGGAGGTCGATTCTTAGTGGACACTGGAGCATCGCAATCGCTTATCTCGCCGGATGCATTATTATACACAAAACCGCGAGTGGAGCGTGAGATTAATTACATACGCACAGCTCACAGTACCACACGACATGATAAGGTTGTGTATATTAAATTACCACCTTTATTTAAGTGCGACTACACACATAAATTCTTAGTGTTTGAGTTTGATCCAGATTACATGGGCTTATTAGGAGTAGATTTATTAACGCCATTAGGTTGTGGCATAAACATGAAAAATATGATTCTAAAAACTCATACAGCGAATATCCCTATGAGAGGCGATATGAAATCTTATACCATAGTTCAACCTAGATGCGAACAGAAAGTAAATTTATTATGCAAATACAGCGAAGGAGAGTATGAATTAGGGGAACAGTCTAAAGATGGCTTAGTGTTTCCAACAGCTTTTGTTTCAGTCAAAGAAGGAGTTATTACTACCACAGTATTAAATAAAACAGAGAACAAAATTAGAATACCTAATAACTATAAAATAGATTTAAAACCATTAAATAAAAACCCAATAGTAGAAGTAAATAATATGTCAACTGTAAACAACTCATTATCAGTTCACAAAATTGATAATATTCTAAAAAATAATTTAAGTAGACTTAGAACAGACCACATGAGCGAAGAAGAAAAACGAGAAATAAAAAGACTTTGTTTTAATTATAGAGACATATTCTATGCAGAAGAATTGCCTTTAACATTTACACATCAAGTGAAACATAAACTTCGTCTTACGAACGACACTCCCATTTTTGTTAGAAATTATAGACAAGCACCGAAACAAAAACAAGAAATTAAAAAACAAATTGATAGTTTATTAAAACAAAATATAATTAGAGAAAGTGATTCACCTTGGTCGTGCCCAGTTCACATAGTTCCAAAAAAGTTAGATGCTACAGGTGAACAAAAATGGAGACTTGTCATTGATTACAGAAAATTAAATGAAAAAACTATCGAAGACAAGTACCCACTACCTAATATTAATGATATTTTAGATAAATTAGGTCGTGCACAATATTTTACAACATTAGATTTAGCTTCAGGATATCATCAAGTGGAAATGAACCCAGATGATATAGAAAAAACAGCGTTTTCTTCAGAAAGAGGTCATTACGAATTCTTACGTATGCCGTTTGGTCTAAAGAACGCACCAAGTACATTTCAACGTCTAATGGACTCAGTTCTTCGTGGTATAGATGGTGTACTAACTTACTTAGATGACGTAATTATCTATAGTACATCGTTACAGGAACATATAGACAAATGTACGCATGTTTTTAATAGGTTTAGGCAACATAATCTAAAAATACAATTAAACAAATCAGAATTCCTACAAAAACAAGTAAAATTTTTAGGTCATACATTGACAGATGAAGGTCTTAAACCGAATGCAGATAAAGTAGCAGCCATTAAACAATTTCCTATGCCTAAAACCCAGAAAGAAATCAAATCATTTTTAGGACTTGTAGGTTACTATAGGAAATTTATAAAAGATTTTGCAAAGTTAACAAAACCCTTAACCGTATGCTTAAAAAAGAAAGCAAAAGTGTTAATAACGCCCGAGTTCATAGAATCCTTTGAAAAGTGTAAAGAAATTCTTATGAATTCTCCTGTACTACAATACCCAAATTTTGAGGAATCATTCATACTTACTACTGACGCTTCAGACGTTGCCGTAGGCGCAGTATTATCCCAAGGAAAGGTTGGTTCGGATAAACCGGTAGCCTTTGCTTCCAGAACATTGTCAGATACAGAACAAAAATATTCAACAATAGAGAAAGAACTATTAAGTATAGTTTGGGCAACGAAATACTTTCGCCCATACTTATATGGAAAAAGGTTTACAATATTCACAGACCACCGTCCACTGACGTGGGTTATGTCCCTTAAGGACCCTAGTTCAAAATTAACACGTTGGAGATTAAAATTAGCTGAGTATGATTTCGATGTCCAATATAAGAAAGGGAAACAAAACACAAACGCAGATGCGTTATCGCGAGTTACAATAGTTTACAACAACGACGTGGAAACTGTTCCGATGTCGGATGAACAATTATTAGAATTAATTTTAGGTCAAGAAACCCAACCGCAACCTGGAACTTCGCATATTCCAGATGATTTAGAAGGAATAGATTTAGAAACACTAATAGATGCTTCTACAATTCCTCAAATAAATCCCACCATTAGTAAATTCAGTTCAGATTCAATTCAAAATCCTATCACTAGTGAACAAGAAGAGACACAAGAATCTATCCAATTAGAGTCAGAATTACCGTATAAAATACCTGAAATATCTGATGCGATAGATCGACAGCTAAAACAATTTCACATTAGAAGATCACCGGGATCAGAATATAAAGTAGATGATAGAACAAAAGGTAAAATTGTAATTAAAGATGTTTTTATACCAATTAACGATACAGAATCACAAATTATTAAGTTTTTGAAAGAACATACTATTCCTGACAGGATATTTCATTGTTATTTTTACAACGAAGAGTTATATCCTATATTTTCTCAAGTAGTTAAAACAATTTTTAGTGACAGAGGTCCAAAGCTAATTCGATGTAAGAATACAGCAACGTTTAAAGTAGGAGATAAGGTTTATAAACAAGTAGCTAAGAGTTCTCGTAGTAATAAGTTAGAACCTAAATATATAGGACCATATACGATTATTCACATTCATCCTCAGCAGATTGCAGAAATAATAGGTAAACATGTGAATTCGAAGTCTATTAGAGTGCATTTCAGAATGCTTAGACGTCCTGGAAATTTTTCAGAACCGTCTTCACCGTCGGTGCAGCCCTCTGGTTCTTCGGAGTCGCCGCTGTTATCGAACCAATAGATAACCACAATGGAGTGATGATTCTTAAGGAAGCAACCGCTCATCACCAAGTGGATACCTATCACTTAGTTATAGTTTATAATATAAGCAACTTAAGAGATATATACGTAGAAATTAGTCGTGATTATATCACATTCAATTTAATTCAGATGAATACGTCATATTATAGACATAGTTTAGTTCTTAGGAAACAAATAGAATACTTAATCGATAAAGTCGAAACTAAATTAGTTTATCTAGGATCTAAGATGATTAGTGCAGGTAGAACTTATTTGCCTAGAGTTAAGAGAGGTCTAATTAATGGATTAGGTTCAATAGTAAAAGCCATTACTGGAAATATGGATCAAGAAGATGCCATTAGATTAGAAAACGAAATTCAACAAATAAAGCGGTTAGCATTAAATAAACAACACCAAACGTTAGGTTTAATGACAGATTTCATGAATGAATATAAACAGGGTTTGGAAAATATTAGTAATAATCAAAGGAAGTTATCTAAAGCAATACAAGGTTTAAACAAGCAAAATGGAGCTTTAGATAATCAATTGCACATAAATAGCATATGTAGTCAGATAGAGATAGCTTTGCAACAGATTTTTGATAGATTACTCACATTGGAAAACGCTTTAACGTTCTCTCATTTAGGACGATTGCATCCGAGCGTGGTTGATCCTAGTTATCTAGTATCTGAATTAATTAAAATAGAAAGGGATATTAATAAAAATAACTTACGATTACCGTATTCACCAACAGTCGAAAACATTCATTTATTTGAAAAAGCTATAATAGTTAAAGCTTACAGCACCAATGAGTCGCTGAACTTTGTTTTGGAAATACCGTTAGTAACTAACTATCCCTATAGTTTACTTCACTTATATTCCATTCCCAATCAACAAAATATTATCCTCATTCCAAAATATCCTTACCTTATTTTGGGAAGCAACAAGTTCGCTTATCCTCACGAACCGTGTTCGATGATCACCGAGGAAAACTCCATTTGCCGTCACTTGGAATGGAAATCACTGAAAAACTCTCAAGATTGCATCGCTCAGTTACTTCAACATGAAAACCCAACTAATTGCACATACGCTGCCGCAGATTTTGAAGATAATATGATAAAGCAAATAAAGGATAATAGCTGGATTATTATAATAAAAAAGGAAGAAGTCATCAAGACAACCTGCGGGAATGACGTCCAGTATCAAAGGAACCATGGCGTTGTCCTTATAACAATTAATAATAAATGCATCGTAGAAATAGCTGGCAGGAGTTTGCAAACTCACTTGAAATTTGTAAAGATCAAGGAAAGCATCCCCTTGCCACAAACGAGCACTTCAATGGAAATTAACCCACAAATAACATTACATCTGGAAGACATCCCTCTGGATAACTTAAATGAATTATTAAGGAAGACGCAGATCATTCAGCAAAATGAAGAAACACCAACAATTAATATCGCACCCAGCTGGCCTACCCTTTGTTTATATATTATTGCGACCCTTGTCGTCGTAGCCGTCATCCTGAGGTGGTACCTTCGTCGTCGTCGAGGACTACCAGCAACGATAGAGAATCATCAGCAGTTGCAGTTGCAGGAACCTCTACAACAGCAGCAGCCTTCTTCTTCATCGTGCTTCAAGCTTAAGGGGGGAGGAGTTATATCAGCGTAACGCCTGCTCCAGGAGGCTCATCGTCTTCAGTAGCTATTAAGATAATCACCTTAATGTAAACTTTCAGTTAGAATTAAAATCACTTTTGTACCAACGCTCTTAGCGAACGGTTGTCCGTTTCCTGACTTTTCTTTGTATCACTTTTCATTTTCAATTTTTAAAAAGCGAGTTATCCCGTCCCGTTCATTAACTCCTGTTTGGGTGAAGTTTATTTTTACCCCTCCCAAGTATACGCTACCACGCTCCTTAGGAGGTGATACCGGTCTTCGTAATACAAGTGTTATAGACATTATAATGGGGATGATGACTAGGTTTGAATATATTGATTTTTATGATACATTCGGGTAAATAGGGTCAATATTAACTAATTTATATATAAAAAGCAAAGATTGTCTGGATATTTGCAAAATAAATGAGATTATAAAATTTCAAAAACTATTAAAATCTTTTTATCGTAATTAGATGAAAATTTATACAGTTTTAGCTTCCTTACATTAAATGTGACATTTTTTAATATTTGAACTATAAAGATAAACGCACAAATAACAAAGATATTAGTAATTTTGTTTGAACGCGCATACAAATCTAACGATCATTACATTGCCTATGACGTCATTTTTTCGAGCCATTTTGTATAGGGCGTTTTTCAGGGATCCGCGGCAGCGCCGCAAATCTGACTCTTTAAATCCCTGTAGCTCCGAAAGTAATGATCGCAGATACCCTGTTCCTTTTACAAAATTGCTTTACTATTAGTATACTCTTAATTTATATACAATTTAAAAAACTGTCATCATCCCTATTGCAAGGTTTTAATTAAGCTCAACTCTAAGTGAGCGAGAGTCACTCAAAACCCCATTGGCGTAACTATACTAGGCAGCTGGCAAACTCATTGAATTATTTCAGAAAAATCGTCTCTTTAATGTTAGATTACTACATGAGCTTACGGCTTTTCTGCTGCAGGTGTTAAAGTCAAAAGTCCAAAAGTTCAGTGAGAACATAAGTCAAAGTCGATGCATCATGATCATGAACATACTTTGAAATGGTAATAAGTAACAAACTTAAAGTAACGACTCGAATTAATAGAGCAAAAATCAAACTCAACCGGGGTTTCTTTACATTTTATTAGTTGTTTTATATTCAACCAGATTCAACTGACCTCAAAAAAAGAGGAGATTCTATTCTATGTTCGGCTATACTTGTTTGCATGTTCTAGTCTGGTTATTAGGTGTGCAGGTACCTACTTCTTTTTCATTGCGGAAAAAGACGGCCACTACAATTTTTAATAGTAGGTACATTAAATCCTTTGTTTTATGTATAGGCTTATAGGTTACGAGCACTTTTGTAACATCAAGTTTATTTATTTGTCATGATTCTACTAACAGTTTAACAGACAGATTTTACCGATAAGAACCTTAACAGTTCCTCTTTTAGACTAATCATCATTACAATATTACCTAACCAAGCATCTATATTCTATGCTATTGTAACTTCAAACTCCAAATCATTGGTTATTATTTTTACATTATTTTTCTAATGAGCAAAGAGAAGAAGAGCTTCTAAATTACTGGACAATGACCTTTCGCACTTACGAGTTTATATTAAGATAGATGACGCCGCGCGGTTTCACCCACGGTTCCCGTAGGAATACGGGGATAATATAGCCTATAGCCTTCCTCGATAAATGGGCTATCTAACACTGAAAGAATTATTCAAATCGGACCAGTAGTTCCTGAGATTAGCGCGTTCAATCAAACAAACAAACTCTTCAGCTATATAATATTAGTATAGATTATGATTCATTTCATATTCATTCAACATTTCGATCTAGTTACTTCTTCGCCCTTATCGAAGAACAGTCCAGGATCTCAGTAATCCGCATCCATTGTTGTCCCTTGGACTTTTACGAAGAGTTTAGCGAAGTTATGGAATGCCAATCAAGTCAAGAGTGAATAGTATTTTCTCCATCGTTTACCGTCAGCTATGATAGCAGCCAAGAAAAAAAAGAATTCACTTTACTGCCAAGTGTATTACATTACCGATTCGCTAACACTTTCAATTATTTGGCAATTGTCTTAAAGCGTAATGCGATGACGTCTTTAAATTGTGGAAAATTCTCAAATAGTTAAAGAGCTAAAAGCTTAAACATCCAGATGGCTCAAATCCTCATGAAACACATTGCATATTGCAGGAAGATATTGTGCGTTACACAATGAATAAGGAAAATCAATGGAAACCACGTTTTATCTCTGTTTTTGATTTGTTTCCAACAGATTTCGACGTCTCTATAGCTTAATATTGTGTTTAGAATTCCATATAAGCCTGTCCAGCAGTGGACATCCATCGGCTGTTAATATTGATGATGAATAACTCGGTAAAAGAAGTCTAGCTCATACCGAGAAGTCTTGGATTCCAATCCCGTTCGCTGGACTATTATTATCATCGTACCTACTCCTAACATAGTTTTTTTGACTAATTGGAGGGGAATAATATTCATTGAAAATATATGGCAAAACTAAAAAGGAAACTTAGGTAAGTATGTATGATATTATTAATCTAATTGCAATTACTAATTAGAAAGTAGTCCCAATATATAATAACTTTTTATAGGTAGTATGTTTTCACACATATGCATTTTTTATAAAACATTTGTAGACTTTTTTTTAATTTCAGTCTCGTCTGTCAGTATCCAAACTCTAGCGCACAGTTACGTGTTATGTCTGTAAATAACAACATTTTTATTTCAACGTTGAATCCATCAAAGCGCGAGGAAAGTTTAGTATATATGTATACTCCGTACCAAAAGAGCTGGCAATAAAGTACATTGACCTTTCGGTGGGTAAAGCAGGGATGACAAACTTTTTATATTTTTATTTCCAATATTTGGGGATTTTAAAATTCACCGAAAGGTCACTGTACTTAATTGCCAGCTCTTTTGGTACGGAGTATAGAAATCAAATCAAAAGTAGATAGGTATTAGGTACCTACCTATAGGTACTAAGCATTAGATCATCGCCTTTATCAATACTCGTTTCCAAAAACTGCGAAATGTATTATGATGATGACATCACCATCGACTTGTGTAGGTACATGTATAAATAAGATACTATGCAATTTAATATTAGATTGTACATTATACATGATTACATGTTATGTAGATGATATAAAGATAAAATCAACTTGCAAATTTTCGCGACTTACTTACTGATTGATTAATAGAATGTAAACTTACAAAGATCATTGAAGCCTCAATAGCTCAACGGTAAGAGCGGTCGGACTCATCACCGAAGGGTGGTGGTTCGATCCCCGCCCCGTTGGTTTATTGTCGTACCTCCTAGCACAGTCTTTCCGGACTAGTTGGAGGGGAATGGGAATATTAGTCATATTTTAAAAAATATGGCAAATATTCTTTTAAAAAAGAAAAAAAAAAAAAAAGATCATTGACATCCAATAAAAAAATGACAATGATAAATACCTAAATGTAATAATAATATTATATGATACGGTGTTCAATGTGTTGTTTTAAAAATTGTAATTAATTAATAATAATACTATACTATGTACTTTACATTAAGTTATATTAATTGTAAAATTTTGTGAAGATGAGAAAATAAAAAGGCTATTTGTTTATTTAGAAACCTACAAAGATAATAAAATTACAATGTGTTATTATGACAAATCCTTTAAGGAAACTTGAAGACAACATGTATTTTTTTAAATAAAACGTGAAATTCGTCATAACGCCATGTTATTTGTGAGTGTCATATGCTATATTTTATCCCGTATCGCCACATCAATTGAAACTACGCGTCTTCTATGATAAACAGGAAAAAACTAGATAGCTAAGGTCTCCAGCATTTTATAAAACAGGTAGTTACATAAAACTAAAAAAATACCTAACACCAATTTTGTAGAATGTCGATCTAATACATATTCAATGATACCCATTTACAAACGTTCATATTTCTTTCGAAAACACCAACAACATTTAAACGAACATGTATAATGACGTCATCAAACCTGTTAGGCTTTTGTAGCTCTATACCTGTTTGGGTGAAGTTTATTTTTACCCCTCCCAAGTATACGCTACCACGCTCCTTAGGAGGTGATACCGGTCTTCGTAATACAAGTGTTATAGACATTATAATGGGGATGATGACTAGGTTTGAATATATTGATTTTTATGATACATTCGGGTAAATAGGGTCAATATTAACTAATTTATACATAAAAAGCAAAGATTGTCTGGATATTTGCAAAATAAATGAGATTATAAAATTTCAAAAACTATTAAAATTTTTTTATCGTAATTAGATGAAAATTTATACAGTTTTAGCTTCCTTACATTAAATGTGACATTTTTTAATATTTGAACTATAAAGATAAACGCACAAATAACAAAGATATTAGTAATTTTGTTTGAACGCGCATACAAATCTAACGATCATTACATTGCCTATGACGTCATTTTTTCGAGCCATTTTGTATAGGGCGTTTTTCAGGGATCCGCGGCAGCGCCGCAAATCTGACTCTTTAAATCCCTGTAGCTCCGAAAGTAATGATCGCAGATACCCTGTTCCTTTTACAAAATTGCTTTACTATTAGTATACTCTTAATTTATATACAATTTTAAAAAAACTGTCATCATCCCTATTGCAAGGTTTTAATTAAGCTCAACTCTAAGTGAGCGAGAGTCACTCAAAACCCCAACCCCATTGGCGTAACTATACTAGGCAGCTGGCAAACTCATTAAATTATCGCAGAAAAATCGTCTTTTTAATGTTAGATTACTACATGAGCTTACGGCTTTTCTGCTGCAGGTGTTAAAGTCAAAAGTCCAAAAGTTCAGTGAGAACATAAGTCAAAGTCGATGCATCATGATCATGAACATACTTTGAAATGGTAATAACTAACAAACTTAAAGTAACGACTCGAGTTAATAGAGCAAAAATCAAATTCAACCAGGGTTTCTTTACATTTTATTAGTTGTTTTATATTCAACCAGATTCAACTGACCTCAAAAAAAGAGGAGATTCTATGTTCGGCTATACTCGTATGCATGTTCTTTAGTCTGATTATTAGGTATGCAAGTACTTCTTTTTCATTGCGGAAAAAGACGGCCACTACAATTTTTAATAGTAGGTACATTAAATTCTTTGTTTTATGTATAGGCTTATAGTTTACGAGCACTTTTGAAACTTCAAGTTTATTTATTTGTCATGATTCTACTAACAGTTTAACGGACAGATTTTAAATATTGGATAGAAGCAGGCGTTACTTTGCGGAAGTTCATCATGATTATATAATGATTTATTTATTTTGCTATCATCCGCGAAAATTCGGCGAACCCATGCGACAACGTCACCCAGGTCCGACAGAATACTCTCTACGTACGTTTCACCCCGAAACCGGAGCATCCTCAGGAGATGTTGACTCTACAACGTGCAATTGCAAAATTTACTTTGCAATTGCACGTTGCAAAATTTACTTTTCGCGGATGATAGCAAAATAAATAAATCATTATATAATCAGACAGATTTTAGCGATAAGAACCTTAACAGTTCCTCTTTTAGACTAATTATTATTACAATATTACCCAACCAAGCATCTATATTCTATGCTATTGTAACTTCAAACTCCAAATCATTGGTTATTATTTTTACATTATTTTTCTAAATTAGTTCGTAAACAGAAATATTTTGATTTTTGCATAATAACACATAGTTTTTCAATGAATCAGTTATTATCGGATAAATTTCGCTCGCCAATAATTTTCAGTAAGTACTCGTTTAAGTATTACGACTTGCGAGAACTGATGACATCATCAATTTGTATTGAAAATATATCTCTAAAGCGGCTTATTGGCCCGACTACGTTGACTAGTTATCACTTTGTCATATCGCTTATCGTTTGCTACATGTAAATGATGTTTAGTTTTGTTATCCGCTTTTTGTTCTCCATGTAGACAGCGTTTACTTTTATAGCTGTTTCTTTTGCACTTACTAATGCAAAGTGAATTTTGTTATCATTTAAGACAACATTCCAAATCGAGGTTATCGTTTCGACTTACGCATTCTTTGAATGGTGAGGTTATTTGTGTTTTTGTTTTAGTTTCAAAGATTCGTATTAGAAATTCTTAGTAGTCCCATACAAATATTATGATTATTTTGTCAGTTATCCTCTGTGATTTCAACCATCCGACAATAGTAGTATCGTTTCGATAATAGTAGTTATTGTTTCTCCTAGGACAACAGTAGTTATCGTTTTAAATACATTTAGTTAATAATCGTTAATTCAAATCGTGCAGATAAACGTAGCACATAAAAATACCATTAAACTAACTGCAACTAGATACGATTTTTAACGATAGGAAGCCACGTTATTTATGAGTATCATAGGCTATATTTTATCCCTTTATTCTCGAGGAAACAGGAACTATTCGGGTGAAACCGCGGGGTGTCACCTATATAACTATAGGTTATATAACCCGTAGATATTATTTTAAACTTCATTTTCCACCTCACATGAGATCTCAGTTATGCGGTAATTTGTTATGTTATTGTTTTCCTTGTGTAAAAATACATAAATACCTACCTAACGTCATCACGTAGAAAATGTAACAACTTGTCAAAAGATAATAATTATCTTACACAATTAGGTACTTCGTTTGTTTTTGTGTTGAGTATTCGGATTTCGGCCATCTTTGTTCATTTTATAAACTCAATGTTATTCTTATTATTACGTAATGACGTTAGTTAAAGATTTTACACTCTTAGATATGTCACTAACGCGTCGAAACTGAGGCGAATAAAAGTGGCTAATTGTCATAATTTCATATAATCGCACAGTAAACAACGAAATTTACAAATTATACCTAAATATTGTCTTTAATGTCGAGTTGTGTCTTCAGAAAGTAACCTGCACCCTCCGGAATCGGAGGCAGAGGTCATATCCACTGGGCTATCACTAAAAACCATAGAAACCATACTTAGCCCTAATAAATAAAAGGGTATCCACTTACTTAGGTATAAGTACAATAATTTCCCAATTGGATTTTCTTTAGGGCTATTCGTATTCAAGATAACGAGTGTCTCACTGTCAACAACAGATTATATTATGCAGAAAAGATTATTTGGATTTACCCAGAATAATAACTAAAAACATACATGTATATTGTATATCGTACTCGCGACTTCGTCCGCGTAGAATTTAGTTTTTCACAAATCCCTTCTGAACCATGGATTTTTCTGGATAAAAGTAGCCTATGTATTAATTCAGGCTATAATATATTTCAATACCAAATTTCAGCTAGTTCGGTTTAGTAGTCGAGGCGTGAAAGTGTAACAAACATTCATATCATCAAAATCATCAGTTTTCGCAATTCTCGGAAAGCCATGGACTTTTCGAGATAAAAAGTAGCCTATGTGTTAATCCAGATCCAGAGTAAAATCCATTTTCATTACAAATTTCAGCCAAATCGCTTCAGTAGTTGCATTAAAGAGTAAGAAACATCCAAACATACATCCAAACATCCATACAAACTTTCGCGTTTATAATATTAGTAGGATACTTAATACAGGCTTTTACTGGTTTCTTGTTAGCTTAGTTTTGATATAAAAAAAACCTATTACCTACATGTATTGGCATCACATCCCAGTGGATATGACTTCTGCCTTCTATTCGGAGGGCGTAGGTTCAAATCCGGTAGGGAGCATTCACCACCATCTTTTCAATAAAGTATGTGCATTTTAAGAAATTAAATATCACGTGCCTCAAACGGAAAAACATCGTGAGGAAACCTACATACGTGTGTGAAGTCTGCCAATTGCTATTGCAACAGTGTGGTAGACTATTAGCCTAAGCTAATCTTCCTCCATCCTAATTCTGAGGAGACGTGTACAACAGTGAGCCGAATATGAGATGTTCATGATGATGATGATGAATTTCAATAAAATTAAACTATTTCTTTCTTTGTTAGATTACTTGTAATGATTACTTAATGCATTTCGCAAAACTTGATAACATTAATATTTTAAATGTAAAACTAAAAGACACGATAAGTACGCCGGTTATTTTTTCCGATGACAAATAGAACGAAACCGATGACATAAGAATTTTTCCTTTCATCATATAATTGTTTGATATAGAAATCAATATTATCCAAACAGTGATCGCGTGATCATACATTGCATCATTTACAGATAAATGTGTCAAAGTAATCAGTATCAGTTTAATCAAAGTGTAAATCTGTCATACAACAGCTGCCGGCATCAATTACAACCATAAGGCCTCATTCGCACGAGTGTTGAAAACGCGATGCGTTAAAACCCAGCTTTGGCGGGCGTAGCGTACCTATAATATGAAGTTGAATGAAGGTCTATTTTGAATTGCCCAAAATTTAAAATGCAACACCGCTCAAAAAAGACGGCCCCAAGTATATGTTCACACGACAGCGTTTTTAAAAAACGTCGCTTTTAAGCAGTTTTGCATTTTCAATTTTGGGCGTTGGAAATAGACAATGAATTAAATTATGAATGTTGTAAAAGCACCAACGCTGGGTTTTAAAACGTATCGCTTTTCTAACTCACGTGCGAATTTTGCCTAAGATTGGTTCTTTGAACTAGTGATCGATTTCAATTGTACTATTTCGCTCTTTGTCTCTATATGGTTGTACCTTCACTTATTATTATAGGACTCAAAAGTGAATACAAAAATAAGAAAACTAATGTCGAACAAAGGTGATTCACAACACTTGTCAGGACAAGTTAATTAACAAATCAAACTGTAACCAAAATAAGACCCTAGAATGGCAGAGAATGACCTTGAGTGGAGTCACGCACTTGTGAACGATGTGTGTAGGGGTGTAGGTTACTTTCTGAAGACAAACTCGACATTAAAGACAATATTTAGGTATAATTTGTAAATTTCGTTGTTTACTGTGCGATTATATGAAATTATGACAATTAGCCACTTTTATTCGCCTCAGTTTCGACACTTTCGACGGGCTAGTGACATATCAATAGCATAAAATCTTTGCTATAGATATACAGATAAGTACTGATCCAAATTTAGCTTCTCCACTGTGCGCACATATGCACAATTTTGTATTTACATACATTATGTGTCTAGGTAGTTTGTACACTTCCTGAACACACAACTCGACATTGTAGACAATATTTGGATATTATTTGATTAATTAAATAACTTTCGTTTTATGAAATTAAGGCAATTTGCCACTTTTATTCGCCTCAGTTTCGACGCGTTAGTGACATATCTAAAAGTGTAAAATCTTTAACTAACGTCATTACGTAATAATAAGAATAACGTTGAATTTATAAAATGAATAAAGATGGCCGAAATCCGAATCAACACAAAAACAAACGAAGTACCCAATTGTGTAAGATAATTATTATCTTTTGACAAGTTGTTACATTTTCTACGTGATGACGTTAGGTAGGTATTTAAGTATTTTTACACAAGGAAAACAATATATTAACAAATTAGCGCATAACTGAGATCTCATGTGAGGTGGACAATGAAGTTTAAAAAAACATACATACAGCCGAACGTAGAACCTCCTCCTTTTTGGAAGTCGGTTAAATAATATCTACGGATTGTATAACCTATAGTTATATAGGTGACGCCCCGCGGTTTCACCCGAATAGTTCCTGTTTCCTCGGGAAGAAAGGGATAAAATATAGCCTATGATACTCATAAATAACGTGGCATCCTATCGTTAAAAATTTTTCAATATCAGTTCGGTACCACAAACTTTATCGCTTTATAATAATAGTATAGATATAGATGGATATCCTCGACTGATTTTTTCATCATGTTGGCACAGAATAAGGATGATCCAGAATGAGTCTTTACAAGCAGCGTGGTGAAGCCGGTGAAACCTATAAAAAAACGTGATGCGTCTCCTTGACATCCGCATATACAAACTTTTTTTCTGGATTTGTATTTAAAAATTTAACATTATCAACAACATTACGTAAATTAGAAAAGACAATTAAAAGAACAATTAAATTTAAATTTTAAATAAATAAAATAATTAAATAAGAAATACATTTAGTTAATAATCGTTAATTCAAATCGTGCAGATAAACGTAGCACATAAAAATACCATTAAACTAACTGCAACTAGATACTTAGCAAGGCTAGATTAAAACATAAAAAAAAAAAAAAAAAAAAAAAAAAAAAACATACATACAGCCGAACGTAGAACCTCCTCCTTTTTGGAAGTCGGTTAACAACTGTTTGAACTCCATTAGTTTATTGACAGTCATTCCTACACACAATGTCTGCATGGTAAATTGTAATTGGCGATCTATAAATAGTTGATTGTACACAGTCAGTGTTTATATGTATATTGTACATGGACTGTAGTAATTATAGGTATGATGTTTTACTTTTTACTACATTACTAAGTTGCCACAGATTAATCAATAGGCAGATGGAACGTACGGAACACGACTGTGTCGTAGCCGCTCCAAATACCAAGTTCAAAAACGAATACATTCTCGAGTCAGTACGACACGAAGCGTTGCATCAGTAACTTTCAATATTATTCAAGAAAACTGGCGTCTTGTGTTTTTAAATATTATAAAAAATGTTCCCAGAAACTAAAAAAACAAGATGGAGTATTTTTATAGGTATTTTTATTGACTATTAGTCTTTTGATATCTATTAGTCTATTGATATCTATTAGTCTATTGATATCTATTAGTCTTTTGATATCTATTAGTCTATTGATATCTATTAGTCTATTGATATCTATTAGTCTTTTGATATCTATTAGTCTATTGATATCTATTAGTCTATTGATATAATTACCTATGACAAATTATGAAAAAAGTTTCTACCTATATCGGATGCCAAGGAGACACGTGACTTGTGTTTTTTTCATGGGTTTCACCGGCCTCACCGTGCTGCTTGTATATACTCATTCTATATCATTCTTTACTCTGTGGTTTACACTTACAGAGCACCTATTTCGTACCAATCATATTTTAATATGTAAGATGTTGTTGTTGACCACCTGAAACTGACTACAATATGTATTTTTTATTAGCAATTAAAAAGCAATAAAAGTTAACTTAATTAAAGCATCTCACCTCAACTACGTCTATTAAATAAATTGTCGACGAAGGCCGCGTATATTAATTAATGAACTTGCGCTTTTAAAAGACATTGATCCAAATATCCTGTTCATATTTATTTCATCATCTTAGATATAACCATTTTTAGTGGCCTACGATTATAGTGACCATAATATGGAGCTTAGACCCATCATGCTGCATCAATGGTTGGTGCAGACATGACTCTTAATTTTTTTTTCTGAATATTTGTCATACCTTTTTAAATATGACCAGTTCCCATTCCCTTGAAATTAGTCAGAAGACGTTTTATTAGGAGTGGATACGACAATTATAGTCCAACGGGCTGGGATCGAACCGATGATCGCTCGTATCAATTCGGGCTCCAGCCCTACTATCGAGCTATTGAGGCTTCTAACTTTATTTTTGTCATACTGCATGCCAGTAGAACTTCTCGAAACTCTACTTAAAGCTATAAGCTTCATTATCAGCCGGTTTAAGGGCCTACTACAATGCCATCATTATAGTGGGCCTTAGACTCACTACGCTGCATCAATCTTAGAAGATCAAAAAAATCTTAGAAGAGAAACTGAGTAAGTAGGTATAGGTTGAAAATAAAACTCAGTAGGTGCCTATCACTAGCATAGCTAATACTTATTTTATTTACTTCTTTACCTAATTTTGCAGTCGAGATATTTCTCATAAATATTAATGATACATTTATTTCCCATTAAGATAATGGAATAAGGTAATTAACCTCATCATAGACATAACAAGCAGGTTTAATAGCTGAACGGACAGACGACTTTGAAATGAAATGAAATGAAATTTTATTTGCCTAATACACGTATACAAATGGTGCTTTACAAGTATAATTAGTCACAGTGTATTAACATTAACATGGTGTGCAAATTTTACAATTTTATAAAGCACTGTTTAAGTAATATTATTTACTTACAATGTTATAATTGTTACTAATAAAATAAATACAATTAAGATTGACATTTAAATATACATAATTAAAATTAAATTATACGAAAATATGTCCAAATGAAATTACGATCTACCGCAGGAAGACATGAACCTCATTTACCCAATGAAATGTAGGGTAGGAACACTGCAAACGGGCAAAATTTGGAGGGTAATCTCGTAAGTGGATCAAGCTGAAGGCTCGAACACCTAAATAGTCAGTTATAATAGAAAATTATAAGAGAATCATGTAGTTGTAGTTCATCAGATAGTTTCTTTGTGTTGAATATTGATCAATTTATTTATGCATCTCTGTCACGTGCATATCAGTGTAGAAACTGAATCGATAATATTGAATAATTTAATCAATATTATAATCATTGTAATTTATTCCTACGATACAGGATATTTAATTATACAGCTTATTACCTACATACAACCTTCATGTTACATAAATTTTACGTCTTTTATAATGTTGGTGTTATATTACAAATAACTACTAGGTTCATCATTGATTTATAACACACTAGCGGACGCCGGCGACTTCGCCCGCGTGAAACTCAATGTGAACTTTCAACTACCCCTATCCTACCTCTAACCTACCCCTACCTACCACTATCCTACTCCTGCCCTACCCCTACCCTATCCCTGCCCTACACGTACCTTTCTGGTTGATTTTATACACCTTGTGTTCGAAAAACACAAAAATCTTACGGAACCCTATTTTTTCCAAAATAAAATAAAGCCTATGTTACTCGTGGATAATGTAGCTTTCGAATGGTGAAAGAATTTTTAAAATCGGTTCAGTAGTTTTTGAGCCTATTCCTTACAAACATACAAACAAGGTTTTCCTCTTTATAATATTAGTATAGAGTAGTATAGATAGATAGTGTGTAGTCGCAGGATTCGTAATCCGTTTTATAAGCCCCGAAATGGGAGCCCTTGACGCGTCGCTACGGTACGCTAAATACGCTTGTGTCTTCGAGCGTAATTAGAGATTTAGAAATTTTAAAAATTAGAGAGTAATTAAAGATCTTACGTATATAGTATGAATTAAGTTATTATGATTTCAATACTTATCTAGATTGTCCGATGTCGCAAAAATCTATACTAATATATAAAGCTGAAGAGTTTGTTTGTTTGTTTGTTTGAGGGATTGAACGCGCTAATGTCGGGAACTACTGGTCCGGTTTGAAAAATTATTTCAGTGTTAGATAGCCCATTTATCGAGAAAGTCTATAGGCTATACATTACCCCATACTCCTACGGGAACGAGAACCAGGCGGGTGAAACCGCGCAGCGTCAGCTAGTATTACATGTTAGTGATCGACATCAAATTAATTTTTTGTCTTATGGCAAAAGCTTGTAGAATCAGGTGAATCAATACTAGAATTGGTATGGGTATGGTATACCTACGTCTGTATCGGTATATGTACATTCACAATATTGTTAAAAAGTTGAAACCTGTTATTAATACCTGTTTCACAAGCAATATGGCGTACACAGTCACGCTATGGACAATAAAAATATAGATTGAACCTCGGCCCTTAGCAAATCAAGGTGCGCCAGACATAGCCATGAAAATATCGCATAGAAATTACGAAGCAAAACGTATGCCCACGAAACTTTACGTTAGGGTTCTGCTCAATCAATTTTCAAGGACAATTTACTTGAAAATAATTAGTAAATACATGTTGATGGATTTGATGTTTACAATACTTGGTCAAATATTTATAAGGTATTCAAAGTATTTGCGCATTTAATTGTTTGCAATTTAATGCGCAAATATTAGAATAACTACGCAATTCTTAAACAAAGTCTTTTCATTCTACGCACTACGAGTAATATAGCAAAAGCCGGTTGAGATATCAAGTTAATATATTGTGTAGTGTAGGAAATAGTAGTCTTAGATGGATATGACGTCGCTCGATTTCGTGTTGGCTCTTGCCGACGCTAGGTGGCGCGAGTTGTTTCCGTAAAGAGTAGGGAGTTAGAGAGAGGTAGCGATCGGTTGGCGGGAACGATATACGGCGCTCGTCGTACGGTCGGTTTCAATATGCTCGTGGCGTTCAAGCCGTCCACATTTCTTGTATTCTTTATGGGTTACTTGGGGTAGGCGGGGAGAGTGACTTGAGTGGAAAAGGGGAGTGTTTGTTAACTGTCAAAGGATCCTTTAACCCTACACACAACGGTCACAAGTGTGTGACTCCACTCAAGGTCACTCAGGTCTGCCATTCTAGGGACTTATTTTTGTTAGGTACAGTTTGATTTGTTAATTAAGTTATACTGACAAATATTGTGAGTCATAACCTTTGTTCGACATTGGTTTTCTTATTTTTTTAATCTACTTTTTTAATCTACTTAAGCTTCTGCTGAAAATAGAGATTCTAATCTACCCATCGACAATAGGTAATAATAGTTGAGTCTTCTCCACAAGTAAAGTTGTAAGGGTTATGAGAGAATTTATAATAAGGTACCTACCTACAGTATTTTATGCGTTTTATCAAACTACTATTATTATTAATTCAAATCTTAGATACCTACTCAATCGTTCTCAATTCCTATATTTTATCAGTGTAAAAATTCCACTCACAGGCTTTCGTGTTACACACCTACAAGTTTTACTCTATGTTTTTTTACTTAGTTTCAATGTCATAAGAAACCGGGCCTTGTTTATCATAACCTACTTTAGAGGACACTTCCCGGTGACCTAAATTTTTCAAATTTCTTACAAAAGTAGGTCAAATAGCATAAACATTAATTTGAAATCTCGATTGACATCAACATACAAACTGAGGAATCGGCAAATATAAATTCACCCAATTTTTAAAAAAGTTGAATGTATGATGGACGTTTGTTAGTCAGTCATGTTAAACGAATGTAGATGAAACTTGGCACATAAACTTCAAAATCCTCTTTTCAAATAAAGATTTCAAGTTTCCATGAAAAATCAATCGAAGCAGAAGATATTGTTATATTTTACTAGAGAACGCCCGCAACTTTGTCCGCGTGGAATGTACTTTTTCACAAATCCGAGGATTTGTAAAAAAGTAAATTTCCAGGACCATGGATTTTTTCGGGATAAAAAGTAGCCTATGTGTTAATCCAGACTATAATCTATCTCTACTTCAAATTTCAGGCGATTCGGTTCAGTAGCCGAGGCGTGAAAGAGTAATAAACACTCATACCATCAAAACCTTAAAGTTTTCGTAAATCTCGTGAATCCAAGGATTTTTTCGGGATAAAAAGTAGCCTATGTGTAGCCTATGTGTTAATCCAGAGACTAATAGGAAAATCTATTTCCATTCCATTTCAGGCAAATCGGTTCAGTAATTGCGGCGTTAAAGAGTAACAAACATCCAAACATCCATACAAACTTTTGCGTTTATAATATTAGTAGGATTTGCACAGGATATCATATTATTTCTTTAGGGGGTACGTACGACTTGAGCAACCTTACCCTAAGATTATTTAATCCTACTCCTGCAGAAATGGGAACTAGGCAGGTGTAACCGCAACGTTCAGGTAGAACTTGACATTAAACCTTTTTTCTCTTATTTCCAGGTCCGTCGAAGACCAGAAAGCGCAAGAATCAATGATCTTCCCACCTTTATCAAAAGAGTCAAAACAACGGAGACACATCAGATCAATGTCAGATGTGCAGAGCAGTACACCGTACCGTTTCCCATTTAGATCAAGAAAAGGCTTACATCCCACTCTAACCTATGACTCAGACACGCGTGCAAAGAAGATAACATCATTTAGACACAGATTCAATGACTCCTCAGATTCGAGTGACTATTTGGAAACACCAAAGTATTTAAGTATAGAACACAACATCGTCAAGCATTCTGACTCCATGAGAATACTATGAGCATTAGAAGATCTGAAAGTGGTTAACTAATCTAGTTACAAACTAGTTCTGAGTTTTATAAAGTCCAGTTCCCACTGACTATTTAATATCAAAGACAATATTATAGTAAGTGCAGTGAGATTTGACATAAGAACAATACTTGCAATGCGAGACAATAGTTGTGTAGGTATAATAAATGTATAGTTTATAGGACTAAACAAATTGTCCTTTAAAGGAACAATGAAGTATGTAAATAGAAAATCAAGACAATATTTATTTTATATCCTTGACTAAGCCTCCCTAGGCGAGGAACACTAAAGATTTT
Organism: Bicyclus anynana; assembly: GCF_947172395.1. Lineage (NCBI taxonomy): Eukaryota > Metazoa > Arthropoda > Insecta > Lepidoptera > Nymphalidae > Bicyclus > Bicyclus anynana. The sequence continues at coordinate 8,574,783 of NC_069097.1, read as the reverse complement.
AAGGAAGCATTTCATTTAGAGCTTAAATTGCAAAAAAAAAAACATTTTGTCCCAGTTTGATTATACCTAGATCGTTCCAGCCAATTAAAATATCAATATAAAATTCACCTCTTTTAAGCCTTATGTTATTTAGTTGAACTGATTTGTTTTCCAATGCAGTATCCCATAAGCATCTTTGAAGATGTTAAGTTCATAAAATTGTGGATATAGATTTTGTTAATAATTGAATTTTACTTTCGCTTTCTTAAAAAGCTATTATATATATTGTTGGTTTCCATGTCCTTATCCAATTCTGAATTCGTCTTAATTGTTGCAAATTATTAGGTAGGTTTCTAGACCCTAAATGCTTCATTATTGCTAATTTATTTTTACGCCAAGATGCCGTTACTCCAATAGGCGTTTTGTTCAGTCTATACGATGATTTATCTATGGGCAATAAAACAAAATATGTTAGATAGACTTTTGCCTACGACGTGCCGTTATAACGCCATTTTCAAATATTCAGCAAAGTAGATGATTTGACTAAAAGTTGTCGTAGATTTCCATAAATTTTATTATTATTTTTAAATCGATTTCCTTCTTGCGAGTCTGAGGTATCGAGCCTTACATAATGCTTACGAAATAAAATATTGTCTTGAGTGCACTTATTATGTAATTGATCGAGTTCACAGATGTAGTGTGAAAGCGGCTCCGATGTTAAAGTAGCTTGTATAATAAAGGACTGTGCAATTTCTAGTTAACATGAACCCATCGTGATCGAACTAAGTGATTTCTATGAGACTGTGATTGTGTAAGAGATATGGCTATTTATGTAAAAAAGCTGAATAACAAAAAAAGTGATTTAGTTTGTAAATAATATTATTTTTAAGAGACATTTTTAATAAGCGCTTAGTTAAAATAAGTGGATAAATATGAGTCAATTAAATATTAATGTTATGTAATAATACGAAATATTACATAACTACCTATACTTATTCTGTCAGTTTAGTTATTTATATTATTATTAAAATGTAATGAAGTTTTACTTTTTATATAAATATTTACGTAGATAAGTATCTACGTAAATATTTTTTAAATGAATAAATTCACATAGCCGTCAAAGAGTTTTAAAATGCTTATGACAATTATTTATATTTGTCCTTTTTTAAAATATTTAAAAAAATATTACCTACATTAATATATTATACATTTCCTTCCTAATTCCTATTTTGATAACCAAAGCTGACAGAGTTGGTCGGTAGAAATAAAATATGCAGTGCCACCAACAATTATAATAATTTTAAGATGGTCTTTTCATTTTCTTAAAAAAATTAGGTAAGTATTTGCAAATGGTTCCTCACAATTCAATCCATGTTCAAGTAGCAATTTGCCTATTAAATAATACCTATATTACGAAAGTACAAAAACAAACATAATATTTTACTTTAGTTCCTATTCGTTCTGACAAAAAAGTTTTTTTCGTGTCTAGGTAGGTAGATGTAATTAATACAAAAACCTGTCAATGACAATGTCACAACGATGTAAAAAAGTGTTTAGAATAAACGAGGACTAAACTAACAAACAGAATTGGTACTACCTAGGTTACGTAGGTACCTATATCTTGGCAACTTCGTTCGTTAGATGAGGAAGCGCGCCGGGGGGCCTGTAGCGATGAATGAAAAACCCACGAATGACTCACCTCACTTCCCCGCACGCACGATCTCATACCCGCGCAGTCTTTCCCCTCGTCGCCCGCATATCATGGGAGTGTTATCAACGAGCTTGCCAGACTATGATACCTACTTACCTTCCCATACTTTATATGTAGCAGATACCTAAGAGTTGTTCCGCTAAACCTTGTTTTTTGTACTTTTAATAAACATGATTTTGTCATACACTACCTATAAAAATAACATATTATCTATCTACTCCGTACGATGTGAAAATAATATTTTAATAAATATAATTTTTGTTAAAATTTTCAAAAATAAAAAACGTACAAAATTTTCTATTGTATTATTTATTTTCAAAGCTTTAAGTTAGGTATTTTCTAAATACCTACTAACTGAAGTAGTAGTAGTAGCGTGAAACGCTTTGAGTCATTCTTACTTTCCTTTGTTATCCTTAGTTTCCCACACTTCATGGTTTCGTAGGAAAAAAAACGAATTTCCTTTAACTGACAGGCTTCAGCCTTTTTATGTACCTACGTAGGCTACAACCCATCCATACCAATGTTTTCTGTGTCCATACCCTATTATAGTAAGTCTGTCTGTCTGTAACCTTTTCACGGCAACCACGCATTCCATCTGTCACTATACCCTTAATTCATGTTGGATGGCATATTATTATATTATAAGTCCAGCGTAAGTTCCCAAGATCTGTAGGTTTTGACTTTGACTCTGGTCTTTTGGCTGTGGAGCAATATTGAGCTTTTTTATATACCTAACATTACAGCTTCGACCTACGAGTTGTAGCTTTAGCTTGGCTATTTAAAGAGTTAATTTGCTTACACATAGAAAGCGCCATCTATTATTCTAAGTGTTAAACAGATTGATGTGAAGTAAAGCGCCATCTATCACTATATCCTTAATTCATGTTGGATGGCATGTTATTATATTTTATGTGTGCGTGAGTGCGGTAACAACATACGACTAAAAAAAATATTTTGACATTGACACTTGACGTTGACAGCCAGCTGTGGTTTGTCATGTCATGTTTTGATTTTTCAATTTGTGAATGTGAATGTGAATGTGAAATTGTGTCGGCCGGGAAAATTAGACGTATTGTTATATTGTATGGAAAAAAAATAGTCAAGTGCGAATTCTAAATTTAAATAATATTTTTTCTAAAGTATAATGCTTTGCTAATAATATCTATTTGATATTTTATAGTCCGTAATTCTGCTTTTAAAATTTTGAATATTATATTTTGCTAACATTTCTCGAAATAATTTTAAAATACATATCAATTAAATAAATTGTGAGTCTAAAATGGAAAGATATATTTTATTTTTATTCTAATTTTAGGTTTGTGATTGAAGTTATTGAAAGGAAAAGTTTGAAAAACAAAGCAATATGATATCTTGGCTGAGTTTGTTGTATTTATTTACTTATACCGTTGCTGAGCCGGCGAAGCCCACTCCAATAGTTTTGTGGCATGGAATGGGTAAGTAAAAAAAGTATTTCCTAGTAATTAAACTGTATTATGTAGTGTAGGGGTAAATTATTTTCATAAAATAATTTAATGGTTATTCAGGAAATCTTAGAACATAATTTAATTAATTTGCAAAGGCTTTCTTTGAAGTATTAAGTAGTCTATTTTATTCTTGTATATAAAAATGAATTGTAAAAATGTGTTGCTATGTGCAAATCCTATGAACGGCTGAACCAATTTCATTAATTTCCTGTTTACAATCCTTGAACTACAAGGATGGTTCTTAGGGAGAGTTTTTTTAGGGTAGGGGTAGGGTAGGTTAGGGGTAAGGTAGGGGTAGGGTTACGGTAGGGGCAGGGTAGGGAAAGGATAGGCATGGTAGCATAGTAGGATAGGGATAGGGAGGAAGTGAAGTGCACATAAGTCAAAGTGAAGCTTGACTGGGTCCACTAGTTTATTGATAAATTTATATAGAGCTTAGACCCACCACTCTGATCTTGTTGATTCTGTGTTGATCTGATCTGAACACAGGTTGGAGCAGAGTGGTGGGTTGGAATTAGGTTTAGTTTACAAAAGCACTTTAGGAACGGCAGGTAATTTTGTTAGACAGTAGTGATAATTAGTGGAAAACTTAAAATCAAACTACAGCCCTATTCTATGCATAATGTTTACCAACAAACAAATTAAAAATGAGGGTAGTCATTTCACACCTAATAATTCAAGGACATTAAATTGAAAATAAATCCAATTATTAAGCTCGGAACACTTAAATATAATTAATAGATTTTGAATAACATTTTATAAACAAACAATACATAATTTAAAATAAATAAGTTATGAAATGACATGTAGTATAGGGTTCCTAATGATTGATTCTTTCACAATCACTATTAGATGTTAATGAGAATGATCACTATATCTTGTCTAAATCTCTATCCATATAGCGAAGGATGCTGGGCCCTGTAATGGACAGTTAATATAATCTAGTTAATATAGTCTAATTAATGTAGTCTGATAGTGATAGTGAATTTATGATGTCTGTAAATTTTTCAAGGTGACACATGCTGCTTTTCATTCAGCCTTGGAACATTCAAACTGTACCTTGAAAAGCAAATACCAGGAGCATATGTCTTGTCGCTAAGAATAGGAAACTCTGTGATTGAGGATTTGGAAAATGGTTACTTCATGAATCCAAATAAACAGGTGGATTATGCTTGTGATGCATTGGCTAAAGATCCCAAGCTCCAAGATGGATTCAATGCTATTGGTTTCTCGCAAGGTAGTCAATTTTTGTAAGTATTACTATGGTTTTTATATACTTAACGAGCGGATGCCTGCAACTTCATCCACGTGAAATCCTACACCACCTCTGACCTGCCTCTAACCTATCTCTTCTCTACTTCTATTCTACCAATCACCCCTACTCTTACCCTAACTCTCCACCAACTTTCAGCCAAATCGGTCCAGCCGTTCTGAAGTTATAAATAGTGTAACTAACACAACTTTTTTTTTTATATATTTATATTATAGTCTCTTTAGTCTTTGGAACTGCTAACCTAGACCTCAGACATGATTCCTGGCCTCTCTAGGCCATTTACCAAATTAATCTTCTAGAAGACCTTTGGTCTTGGGAGTTGTGGGTGATATGAATAAATAGAACCAAATTGTCAAGTGAATTAATTAAATGAAAGTTCGAGCATTGGTATTTTCATCACTCAACTAAGAACTTCAGTGTAACAGAAGGGATTGAATTCAGACTTTGTGTGAAACGTTTTGGACTTGTATTTTGATTATTCACTAAATACAAGGAAAACTAAGGTGAATAGATAGAGCAAAGCAAGTAACTATTGTACTCTTGGAGTGGTTTTAATGCTTTTTCAATTCAGCCCAGAGTTTACCTTGTCTTCAGAGAGCACTTTAAGTCTGCTCCTAGATATAATTAACATCCAATATTGATCATTATTAGTTAAAAAAAAATATTGCAGCAGAAATAAACATGGTATAGTAATACATCCCTTTAGACCGAAAAATAAGGGTAAAGCAACGTAAATTTCCACCAAGCTAAAAATCAGTAAGATTGTTTAGAGTATGATTAAAAATATAATTTTTCCCCTGTAAGGAAAAAAATTATTCAAAGTCAAAGGTCAAGAAAATTTGTTAAAATTTTTTCCATATAGGGCAAAGATGGGAAACTATAAAATTTTATTTTTAATCACATTTTAAAAAAAAATCTTACTGATTTTCAGCTGGGTGGGAATTTATGTAGCTTCGAATGTCTAAATTAACCGCACTACCGGGCAAAGATGGAGAACTTACAAATTTTATTTTTAATCATATTTTAAAAAAATCCTACTGATTTTCAGCTTGGTGGGAATTTATGTAGCCTCGAATGTCTAAATTGACATTGACCTTGAAGAGAACCTGACACAAAAAACTCTAAAAATACAAAAAAACAATTATTTTTGATTTTCAGACGTGCGGTAGTACAGCGATGCGGTCACAAGGTCGGGCCGGTGAAGAACTTGATAACATTAGGCGGGCAACACCAGGGCGTATATGGTCTGCCACATTGCTTCGCACTACAACACGAGACATGCGACTACGTGAGGAAACTACTTAACTACGCGGCCTATTATAGGTAGGTATCATTATTGTTATATTTACTCAGTACTCCAGTCCAGTCATCGTGGGACTTCTAAAGCAGAGGCTCCCAAACTTTTTTTTCTCATTGACCTCTTTCAAATTTCACAGGTTAAGGTAAATTCGATAAAAAATGTGATTAGATTCATCTATGGCTGCAGCTAGCAGTTTTTTATTCCAGCCTGAATACCCACGAAATAACAGTTCAAAAAATAAATAGTGAAAATTGATTGCTGTGACTCAAAAAGTAAAATTGTCCAGGCAGAAAGTTATTTCAGCCAACTTTAATGTTTGATATCTACTCACAGCACAAGGAAGCAATCATTAATTTTATTTATTTATATAACTCCCTATTTGGTATGGAACTAGATAAATTTTCGTGGACCCCCGCTTACGTATCGTGAACTCCAATTTTATGTGACGTCAACGTAGACCCCCGCCGAGTATTCCGTAGACCCCAGGGGTCCATCTGGAATCGATGATATTTTAGGAATCGATGATCTAAAGCAACAGATAAAGCTGGGAACTTTTCACAAACCTTCATTTTGATAGTACAAATATTGTCTCAAAATTCTCCTAAAGTAACAACATGTCACCATCATTAATATTTCAAGGTCAACAAAGTGGGGTCTCAATGGAGAGCGCACTGAAAGAGAATATTGATGACTTAATCGAGATTGTTCTTAGCTTCGTTTTATGAGAAAATTGGTGGTGGGAAAATTGGGACATGAAAATCCGATTGCTTATCTATACTCGTATAAGTATATACTACTCGTAAAAATGATTCCACATGCTCGATGCATGCACACACGCTCGATGGCATGACCAAGGGATATATCCCTTGGTCATGCCATCGAGCGTGAACGGCTGGAACGATTTCACTATTTTTTTTGATGTGTTTGTTGTTGTCAGGAGAAGGTTCATATGACAGAAAATTTTAAAAATTGCGCGAAAAATTAGAAAAAAGGGACAGGGTAGGTGTAGGGGTAGGGCAGGGTAGGGTAGGGTTAGGGTAGGGTAGGGTAGGGGTAGGGTAAGGGTAGGGTAGGGGTGGGTTAGTTGAATGTTTACATAGACTTTCATGCGGACGAAGTCGCGGGCGTCCTCTAGTGTTAAAATAAAAATAAACAATTTTCTTTAATCGAGCTCAGGTACATAATATATGATGATAATAAGAATTTCTGGTCTATAAGTTTTTATTCTAAATAAATTCATGACCTTCAGGGGTTTTTCAAAATTTTTAATTATATGTTAAATTTAAAATAATACTTACATTTAAAACATAAACTTCATAATACTGCATTTCCGCCGTAGATACACAGATCATAGTTACGTTACGATTGCACATTGTATAATGTAGGAAGTAGTTAGTATGTGTTAGATCTATAATCATAATATGTTCCGCTCTTACTCTTGGGTCTGCTATTGTCAGTATGTGAACTAGGTAGGTAGGTACTTACTTCGATTTATCTTTGACAATTTAGATGAAATAAAAACCAACGAAGTTGACTACCTCCTCCTTTTTAAAGTCGGTTAAAAACTAACTCATCAAAGAGTTAGGTTTTTTATTGTATACCCCGCGTCTTCGTCCGCGTAAAAATCGATGTGTATGTACTTTCAACCCCTATTTCACACTCTTCTATTGAAATTTTCGTATGTTTTATATATATAAAACTAATGGCGTGCATAAGGTTGTCGACCAGGGTATGCACTAGTAAGAAAAAATAAAAATACTGGGAAAATCTGCATTTAATCATAATTATCAACCTCCATTCGGCTTACTGCTGAGCTCGAGTCTCCTCTCAGAATGAGAGGGGTCAGGGCGATAGTCCACCACGCTGGCCTAATGCGGATTGGCAGACTTCACACACATAGAGAATTGAGAAAATTCTCTGGTATGCAGGTTTCCTCACGATGTTTTTCCTACACCGCATTTAATAAGCATTAAGAAAAACATCTTAGGGCATGCAGTACTTTAATGCATGTATAAAGTGCACACCACAGTATATAAAACTAGCAGACGCCGCGCGGTTTCATCCGCGTGGTTCCCGTTCCCGTAGGAATACAGGGATAGAATATAGCCTGTAGCACTCGGGGTTAGTGTAGCTTCCCAACAGTACAATAATTTCAGTTAGTACAATTTCATTTCAAATCGGTTCAGTAGTTTAAGAGCAACAAAAATTTACAATTTATTAGTATTATAAACTAAGAGATGCCCTGCGTTTTCACCCGCGTAGTCCCCCCCCCCCCCCCCCTTTCCGTGGAAATACGCTATCTGGATAATCAGTGCCGTAAATAACCTTTTCCGTGCCCTGTGCAAGCTTCTATAACTGCACCATATTTAAGTAGACCCTTTGCCTATCATACCACCCACTGTGTCTCACTCACTAAAACTCAAACGCAGGTTCACTACTGCAAATGCGTTGCCCATTCTGATACTTAATACTGTCTAACCTTGCGACCCCGATAGTCTACGCCCTGTGCCTGGGCACCGGTGGCACCGTCCTATTTACGCCACTGTGAATAATAATGCCGAAGTTCTGCGACGCGTCAATCAGAAGCGTGAACTTTTGCAGACCGTCAAGACGAGAAAAGTCGCGTGTCTAGGGCACGTGCTACGACACGAGGGATACGAGCTTCTACAGCTCATCTTGATGGGAAAGGTTGCTGGTAGAAGAGGCGTTGGTCGCAGGAAGTAGTCTTGGCTGAGAAACATCAGAGAGTGGACCGGGATCGCGAGCGCCGCACAATTATTTTGCCTCGCGAAGGATAGAGACTGCCAACCTTAGCTAGTCGGAGAGGCACCTTAAGAAGAAGAAGAAGAATAATAAATATCTTAGTTTTACACATTTAGGTACTTATCTCTCCCTCTATAGTCGTTCCTTCATTACTGAAGATCGTGGTCCTGGTAAGATCCCAGCCTCCTGCGGGTCCACGCCTTCCATCGGCTTCTATTGGTGGCCATCGCTGCTATAGTGTAGAACTTCGTTCGTTTATCCTCCTTTAGCTGGTCAGCCCATCGTGTTGGTGAGCGGCCCCTCGGTCTTTTCCCGTCAGTGATGCTTGTTATTAACTTCTCCAAGCTGCAGTCACCACGCCGTATAATGTGCCCAAAATACCCCAGTATCTCAAACCAATTATTGTATAGGACCTGCCTCGCTGGACGTTATTTTTCTGTCAAAGTATATGATCAACGATCTAATGCTATTATAAAAACTGTCTATAGAATCGATGTTAAATAGCTGTTGTAATCGTGTTCGTCGGGTAAAGAGCTCTGTAAAAATACCTTTTTGTGTAATTGAAGTGTGTAAAAAACGGGCAAAAACTTCTATTTTATTTTAATATATATACCAAATCTAAGCTCGTTTTCCTCAGAAAATGACAGACAATTTTGTTCGTGACTCTGAATGCGATACAGGTCCTTCTATAATTGGTCTGAGCCCAGTATGCGTTGGTAGCATAAGGAGGAAAGCCTAACCTTGATTCCGAGCTGCGATAGAATAGACACGTTTGTGCGCTTGGCTGTCCAAGGTATTCTTAACATTCGCCTCCAGCACCACATCTCAAACGCGTCTATCCTAAGCCTTTCTCTTGCTTTTATGGTCCAGGTTTTTACTCCATACATAAAAATCGAGAATATTAAGGCACGGACAAGGCGACTCTGTTCTGTGTCTTGTTTGATATGCCTCTATTCTTCCAGATCTTGTTCAGTCGGGTCATGGTTTTTCGCCATCGCAATGCGTAGGTACTTGAAGAAAAATCATTCCAAATTGTGAGAATAACTGTCTATTACAAATAAAAAAATATTATACCTGTTTTAAATAACAAACAGTAAAAGAGATAGGGTTGAGTATAAACACTCGATGATAACCTTTTCACATTCGGCCACAAATGGCTCGCGTGACCTACGTAGGCACTTGTTGTGACCATTTGCAAAGTAAATTTGATTATTGTGGCCATTCTATCGTGACTTGCAGATTATTACAACAATAAACAAATGACAAGTTATAATAATTGCAGGTCGTAGACTTATTAAGCTATATTTAATTATGACTTGAGAGCAACTCAGTAGGTAGGTAAAGTACTTATATTATGGCCTACGTATGTTGAGTAATTATAAATACACATTGAGTAATTATAAATACGTTCACTGCCGGACTCAGGCCTCTTGCATGGACTTCCAAACAAAACGGTCTCGAGCCGCCAGCATATGCATGTTAGTTATTTCGGCAAGTTACTTAGTTCTTATGGCATATTGTGTCCAAAGAGTAAAAAAAACTTTTGTACGTTTGTGTGTAATCTTCTATAACAAGATCCCCCAAGACTGACCACTTCCTTGTGGTCATATTCCTTGATGACCTTCGATTAGGAGGGCGTAGGTTCGAATCCGGTACGGGCCATGCATCTTTTCAGTTGTGTGAATTTTAAGAAATTAAATATCACATGTCTCAAACGGTGAAGGAAAAACATCGAAAATTATAGAAAAAGTTCTTGGATTTCTGACTGCCGTGTATTTAGAACTTTGAGGTAGGCGTCCACAAATCCCCATCGTAGGTACTTGTCGACCGCATTGCATCAAACGGATTTTAAATTTTACTGTAGATAAAATCTGTAGAAATGCTTTTACTTGATTAAAAAAAAGGTCTCTGTGACCGCAATTTAGAAATATCCCTGAGGATGAGAGTATCGTAGTTACTTTATGGGGTTGAAGCCTGGATACTAACGCAAGCGATGTGTAGTAAGCTTGAGGCATTTGAGATGTGGCTTTACACGCAGATACTGCGAATATCATGGAGGGATCGTGTACGCAATACTACTGTGCTACAAAAAGCAGAAAATCACCAAAGAAGGAAGCTCGAATACCTGGGTCATATAATGCGAAACTCCAAATGTGACGTGCTCCAGCTTATTATTCAGGGAAAGATAAAGGGGAAACGAAGGCCTGGTCGTAAACGTACATCTTGGCTCAAGAACTTACGCCAATGGTTTAATATGAGTACGAGATCACTCTTTCGGGCAGCAGTGAACAAAGTGAAATTAGTCTTAATGATTGCTGACATCCGATAGGAGATGACACTATCAAGAACAAAATCTGTTCGATTCGATCCGTACACTGCAGACCAGTGGACGCACTTGTATGACTTTCTATACAAAGAATTCTAAAATCCGTTTGATGCAATGCATACGATGCGGATCTGTGGACGCCTGCCTTTAAGATTTAACTTCTTAATAATCGTAATGGTCCGTGGAATGTGGAAATTGTGGTTACCTCAATACTGGAGTATTTGACTTGCATACAACTTGATATATTTGCCTAAATGAAGTGAGGTTACATTACATTGGTTAAACATATATTTTCCTCAAACAATGACCACATCGTTAGCTTTATACTTGCAAGTACTTATACTCGTAGCAATCAACAACGAAATATCAAACGGTGACCATCAGCTTCAGTTATGACTAGTTATTATCGCAAAGACGCACCTGCAAGCGATTTAGCGTCTAGTTTAGAAAGGACCATTAGGTGGTATATCGTACCGGAAGTACGATATACCACCTAATGGTCCTTTCTAAACTAGACGCTAAATCGCTTGCAGGTGCGTCTGTAAATAATAATAATAATTTGATTTGAATAAACAATTTTATTCAAATCAAATTAAATCAAAATTCATTTATTTCAATTTGGCTTAGTTTACAAGCAAATTTGAAAGGTCAGGTATATGTCAAAATTTAATTTAATCTAATGGTGGTAATAATAGACGTATAGAAGTTACGAGGGTTCCAAACGCGCCTTGGTCCGAGAAGAGCCCACAACAAACTCAGCCAAGGTTTATTGTTTTTATTTATCACCATTTTACAAACTTATTTAAAACTAAGCACACAGTAGTATAATACAGTTTAACACCAAGCTTTTTTATCATTTATATACTCACTAACACTATACTAAGACTTTACTAAAAGCTTGCGTTTAATAAACACTTTGAACTTTTTGAGAGACATTCCAGTGGCTTCATGTGATAGTTTATTGTAAAACGTATGCAATTGCCCTTAAAAGAATTACTAATTAAAAAAAAGGTAAAAAACACCCAGTACCAATATACTAATAAGAGTATAAAAATAATAAATAGTACATGCTAAATTACAATAATTGATTGGCTTAATAACAAGTAAAATCACCGCTCTAGCCATATTACGTATCTTTTCTCTTTCTATTCGTTATCGATAAGTCACGTGATCAACCTATCAATCAGATATGCCACCTTTATACTTATTTTCATTTTACTTTTCGAAGCTTAAGATGGCTAGAGCGGCAAGTGAGATTGAAGTCAAAAGCGAAATCGATGTCGAATATAAAAAATCATTTTATGGATTCACCTTTATATTTATTGGAAACAAAATTGTTTTCATTATAAAATAATTTGTTTCTTGCATTCATCAATCATAACTAAATGGTTAGTTGTCGATCTAAAATTCGATGCGGCTGTTACTTACGTATGGCCTTCGAACACATACCTAAGTCATTATTTATAACGAACATATAATTTGTTGATTGTATCATTTAGTTAAATGCATTTGACGGCCTCCGTGGCGCAGTGGTATGCGCGGTGGATTTACAAGACGGAGGTCCTGGGTTCAATATTATATTTCAACTATTCTGTAGGAACCCCTCTGCGGGTAAAGGCCTCCTCCAAATTGTGCCGGTTTTCTCTGGATTGCGCTATTTGTATCCAGTTTGGACCCGTTGCGCGTTTTATTTCATCCTCCCATCTGTTGCAAGGTCTCCCTCTCTTTCTTTTGTCTATGTGTCCTGCCCACTTCCGTTTTAATGCTAGAGCTTGAGCTAGGCCGTCTGTTGCTTTTGTGAGGTTGCGTATTTTAGTATGTCTTATTTTATTTATTCTTTTTATGTTTAGCATGCTCCGCTCCATTCCTCGTTGGCATGTTATAATTTTATTTATGATGTTTTTGTTAAACTTCCATGTCAGACAAGCATAGGTTAGGCATGGTATAAGGCAAGAATTCATGACCTTAGTCTTCAGCTTGGTTGGCATGTTGCTCTTAAATATTTCTTTAAAGCTCCAGTACTTATTCCATGTTAACTGGGCCCTGCGCTCCACCTCCTGGTAGCTGTTTAGTTTGTCGAAGCTTATTTGCTTGCCTAGGTAGATATATTTTTCGGTATACTGGAGAGGCTCGTTATCGACATATATTTGTACCTTGGTGCTGTTGGTCATTACCATAGTTTTAGTGAGGTTCATTTCTAGCCCGGCGAGCTTGCTAGCTTTATTTAGTGACTCTACCATGCGTTGTAGTTCATTTCCGTTCTCTGATATTAGCACCACCGCTCTAAGAACACTCGCCCATAATTTATTTTTTTGTATGAAAGGTGTTCATACAACATAAAAAAATAAATAAATTGAAATCACTTCATCTTTTCGGGACAAAATGCTTACACCAATATTATTTTTGGAAAACTACCCTTTTTGAGTCCTATTTCCGTTATTTTGCAGGTGGGTGCAAAACTCCCTCGTGCAAGCGACGTACTGGCACGACCCTCTCGACGACACCACATACAAACAGAACAGCGAGTTTCTAGCAGACATTAACAACGAGAGAACAGTCAACCAGACCTATGTGAACAACTTGGAGAGTCTGGAGCACTTCATCATGGTGAAGTTTGATAACGACAGCATCGTGCAGCCCAAGGAGACAGAATGGTTCGGTTTCTACGCTCCCGGCCAAGCCAAGAAGATACTGAGTCTGCAACAGTCGGAACTGTATAAGCAGGTAAATCTATATATCATCATTAAAACCCATAATCGGCTCATTGTTGCGCACTAGTCTCCTCTCAGAATGAGAGAGATTAGGCCAATCCACCACGCTGGCCCAATGGTGATTGGCAGACTTCACACACGTAGAGAATTAAGAAAATTCTCTGGTATGCAGGTTTCCTCACGATGTTTTTCCTCCTTCACTGTATGAGACACGTGTGTATTTGTCTGTCTAGCATCTAATTATGATACAATGTTTTTGTTAAACTTAAAACTTAGAACTTGGGTTCTTAGCTATATTTTATAACTAGCGGGCTCCCGCGACTTCGTCCGCCCTTAGACCTCTTTAATCCAGCCCTTACAGTAGAAATGCTGTAAAAATGGAGTAATTTCTCCCTTTTACCAACATTTCTCTTCACTGCTCTGCTCCTATTGAGCGTAGCGTGATGAAAAGTATACTATAACCTGCCCAGGAATATGAAGAATAATTGTACCAAGTTTTGTTAAAATGCGTCGAGTATTTTTTGTTTCTATAACGAACATACAGACAGACAAAAATTTTACTGATTGCATTTTGCAGTATCGATTACTAATCACCACCTGTTAGTTATTTTGGAAATATATTTCATGTACAGAACTGACCTTTCTACAGATTTATTATAAGTATAGATGAAGATCTGATAGCTAATAGGATGATATCGGCGGTTTTCTATATTATAATAGAAAACCGCCGATCTTCCGCCGAAAGAATTTGTGATATGAAAATTATTGTTATTCAAGCTAAACTCATGACTGTCAAAAAGTTTTCAAAATTTTATATTTTAACTTGTTTCTTGTTTAATTTTACAGGATCGTCTGGGCTTGAAGAAGATGGAAGAAGATGGGAAGCTAGTATTCCTCTCCCAACCTGGAGACCATTTACGATTCACAGAGGAATGGTTCTCCAACAACATATTAAAACCTTATCTGCTTTGATGTAATTAACAGTTTTAACGACTGATTATGTGTTCGAACTACTTATTAGATAATTCTGAATCTACTGAACTAAATAGCAATCTCATTAACAATGGAATCTGTTGCGATTAATGATACCTACTATCGGTTCCTATGATTGGATCTTTATGTAATCTATAGACAGGTTTTTTAGCATTTTTTTTTTGAAAAGCTTGATATATCATCATCATTATTAGTCTTAATAGGTATTTTTTGTTTTAATAGGTATTTTTGCGAGGCCGACAAACACTAACAAAATTCAAATTCAAAATTCTTTTATTTTAATTAGGCGTAGTTTACAAGCACTTTTGAAAGGTCAGGATTATGTCATAATTTAATTTAATCTAGTGGTGGTAATAATAGGCGAAAACTTAAAATTTAACTTAAGTTACGAAGTTAAATTAAGTTACGAACAAACTATAAAACATCGATATTATAGAGACAGTTTTTATAATCGCATTGGATCGTTGATCTTAAACTTTGACAGAAAGGTAACGTCTAGCGAGGCAGGTCCTATACAATAATTGGTCTGAGTTCTGTAGTATGTTGCTAAGAAATCTATCGACTTTCTATATTAGGCGAAAATTTTTAAGGCTAAATTATAGAAGCTATGAACTCAAAGTTCAGTTTTAAGTTAAGTATACACGATTGGAATAAGTTTAAAATTAAAATATATTTAATATTTTATGTTACTCCATGCCGTAGTTTCTGTTTTATGTTTATACCTAGCTTATTAGAAATAAAATAAAAAAACACGATAACGGAAGATGTTAAGAACATACAAATTATTTAAAACGACCGGATTCTGAAATTGATTTAATTTTAACTCACGTGTTCGTTTATTTTTTTCGATAATGTGATGCCCCGTAGACGGGATGCTCAATGGCTTAAACAGCTCTAAAAACTCCGCGCCACAAAAGAAGTCTCGCGGCTAAAACCTGAACTAATATTGACAGCGCCTTACACATATTATGACAACTAGCTGACACCACGCGGTTTCACCCACGTGGTTTCCGTTCCCGTATGAATACGGGGATAATATATACCCTATAGCCTTCCTCAATAAATGGGCTATCTATTAGTGAAATAATTTTTCAAATCGGACCAGTAGTTAATGAGATTAGCGCGTTCAAACAAACTCTTCAGCTTTATAATATTAGTATAGATAAGACCGCCATTACCAAATGACAATGAGCGACATTAAGTGTCGCCGCTACTTGTACCGAATCGTAAATCTATGGTCGCCGCACACGGGCCACACGCGACAGCCACAAACGCCGCCACAAGTCGCAAGAAGGGGCCACAAAAGTAGCTGAAACGCGCAACAGCCACTTGTGGCCGGTGGTCGACACTTGTGGTAAGTGGCTGCTACTTTTTGAATCCCAAATCGCAGGACGGGATTGAATCTCTGATATAATTCTATACAAATCCATATTTATTTAAAAGAACCACAGACTACGTGCGTGCGTTGTCGTCTACTCAAACAGGTACCTACTGAGGTAAGACAGACGGGGGTGCGGAATCGCGCGAGTGGTATGGCATGGCATTTAGTGGCCGGTGCGGGCCACAAGAAGCGAGCGACGATTGTAGCGTGTCCATACAAAATGAAATACTACAGGAAATATGCCGGTAGCGGCGTTTTGTGGTTGAAGCCGGTGGCCCGTGTGCGAAAGCCCTAAGACATTAGCGCCGCGTCTACGGGTCTTGTACCGTGGCGCGGAGTCTAGGTTGATCCAAATAGGCATCAAAACTCCGTTCCAATAAAATTCTTTGACATTAGACAAGTTTTATTCAAACATGCTCTCTAAATCAGCCATCTTCATCTCAGGCGAGTCCTGTTTGGCGGGCGCGTCCACATATACGCGTACACACGTGTTATGTTCCGAGGCTTTCTTGATAAACGGCGCTGTTGTACCGCGCAACTTGTGCAGAGAAAACTTTGCGAGACAGGATAGCATGCAACGTTCGGCTATTTTGTAACTGAAAAATGAGGTTATAGGCGGAATTATGTTTGTCTGACGTCTCTTGTCGTGACGCATCAGAACAGGATCAGTATCATACATTTTGTATGGCAACGTTTACCTACACTTGCGTGTTGTGACATGTCGTAATGGCTTCTGATGTGTCGCATAAACAATGTATGATACCGATTATGTTCTAATGCGTCACGACACGACACGCTAAACAAATATAATTCCGCCTTAAGACACAAAAAATGTTACATATGCTTAAGCATGCAAACATTATTGCTATATGGTTGCCAGACATAATCTTTTATTTATATATCTACCCTCATCAGTTATTTAGTCGTCTAATAAGTGTTACAAATAGTACCTGCTTCCCGCCTATTTCGTATAGATAAGTGTCGCCGCCTAGCGTATAGTAGCGTCATTTCATTTCATACTTTTATGACTTCCGGTTATTATAGTTAAATTTAATTAAGTAACAATGATTATCAATCCGAACAGTGGAGAGGTTATTATTAATTATTGATATAAATATAATTATTTATTTTACATGATATAAATTCATCATTGGTTATTTTACTCTTGACAACTATGACGTCACGTTATGATTTAGTTTGTATTTAATTTCTCAACTTTGTGTTTCGATATTTTAATATTATTTTACGATCGTTATAAATATCTTTTAATTATTAATGTGTTTTAGATAGAATTATAACGTTTGGTTTGTATAATAATACTCCGGAACTATTATTAAAACGTACTTGTATTGTTAACATATTCGTGCTACCAACAGTAGACACTAACTTTGCAAATATTATAAAATAGAGGGTTGTTTAGCAGATTCATTGATATACTACCATCAGCGTGTAATATTAACATTATAGCGGAAGCTATGCTGAAATTGTTATCGAATAAATTTGTGTACAGTGAAAATATTATTTTACTTCTCCCACCTTCTGTAACATCTCAGAAGTGGGCATAAAACTGTTGGGATCCTACGCTACGGGTCTCGGCAAGAAGAAGAATCGAAGAAAGCAAAAACGGAAATTTTTTTTCTTCTACACCACGCCCTTACCAAGAAATCAACTACATGTGACGCACAGAATTGAAACTCAAAGAAGTTTGTAATCAAGCTTCGTCTACAATACCCTGATGAACGCTGGTACAAAGACTTCGAAGACTACAATATCGTCATACAAGCGTGTCCGGATACAGCATTCTACGACTAGTCGACTTTGTTGAAAAATTTGATGTCATGTCGGTAAGAGCAAAGGATTAAGGAAGACTTCGAGAAGTGCAACATTATTGGAGAAGACGCTTTATCGTCTATCATCAAAAGCCTTTTGGTGGAGCTACGTTCAAATGCCTTCCAGCCTCAAAACGTCTGATTAACTCTTTGGGTTTTCATCTGAACAAGAAAGAAGCAACTAAGAAGACAGAAGCATCGTCAATGCGGCAGCGAACGTGTAGAAAACTTGCAGTGTATGGCGCCTCTCCAACGCTTCAGCCCTCTGGACTGGGGCCCTGCTACACCTGCGGGAGCACGAGCCTCTAGTCGCCGCGCCGCCGAGCCGCCGCGCCGCCGCGCCGCCGCGCCGCCGCGCCGAGCCATTTGCTGGGTTGCTGCGACATCGCAAACTCCGCGGCAGCAAACACATACAGTCCAGGTTAGTCCAGCTATGTATACTTTTATATCGTAAACTTTTTTTTTGCGCTTATACAAACGCCTCGCCATTGGTGTGCCGCGTGCATATAAAATTACATAATACATTGGTACGACAAGTAAATTCCGTATACTGCCAGAAAAATAGTAAAAATCGCCCATTGTTATGAAAAGTTTTGGAGGTGCTCACTAGTAAATATTAGAGTGGAGTAGTAGGTATAGGTTACATATGTCTATGTGACGAGACATGCAGGTATATGGATAAAGTACTCGTGATGTGTTCAAGTAGTGATACGTGAAAGTTAAAGTTTTTAATGATTATTATACTGTTATACATTTTATAGAAGGCAGTAAATGATCAAGTTGCTGGTACAACTAGTCACTGATTCAAATACCTATTAGTAATCTTGTCCTGTACAAAAGTCTTGCAGTCGTATAATAGTTTCTAGCAAGAAAACTGTTTATAACCTTAGTTGATTTATTTTAAATGTATGACTTCTTACCAAAGCTACATTTTATTGATTTGTTTGAGTAATAATAAAAAGTAAACAGGCATTTTGTACAAAGTTCTGTTTAGCTAATTGGGTAAATTATAGCTCTCCTTGGCGAAGTTGATAAGTGAATAGAGCTCTTTCACAAACAGTAAAAAAAACAGCCGTTCATAGCGCCATGTTACCTAAAACAACCAAATTAACATATACCGATATCAAAAGAGTCTCGTAAAGTATTCCATAAAAGTGTTAAATACCCGCGGGCAAAGTAAGATTGTTTAATATTATTGATTGAATTACTTGTACGGTAGGTTGCACAATTAGCTATTAAATGTTATTGCTTATTATATCACCCTACAAAATACTCCCATATTAAACTGTTCATGAAATATAACAACTTATCGTAACTAATCATAATTATAGTATTAGTTCAGAATTCAGTTTATCCAGTTTTTATTACAGTCAGACAGGACATCTCAAAGCATTTAAAATTAGAAAAATTAAATACTTGATATTACTTGGTGTTGACGTTTATGACAGTAAAGCGTTTACAGAGTTCATTAATAGCGCTATAGTAAATTAGAATCAGTAGGTACTAGCCAAGACGTGATAATTAGGTATGCCTATCGCGTACTTTATTGAAGTAACTTCTGAAGAAGAGTTCTATCATATAATTCGAGGATTTAGCTGATGTAGATTTGATAAATAATAAAATCTGCTCTTAGGGTTTGTCTGTACTTATCAATATATTTCATGTACAGAATTGACTTCTCTACAGATTTATTATAAGTATAGATATAATTTATTACCTCGTTTACTCCTAGCTTAAGGGTGGCTAGCTATTCAGGATTTCGGTTCACAAATAAGATACTTATAAGCCAGGAAAGAAAGAAAATTGACAATTCAAGCTGGCTCTCTAATTAGAATACAGTGGTATACGGCTAACTCTAACTGAACAGAGTCGTCTTCTTTTCGCGATGAGAAATGATAAGCATTATACCCTGAACATAAGAGCCCTTAATCACAATTCAACATTTAGTTTAGGTTAAGTAACACACCAAAGTTACCGCATCTTACTGTAGCTCAGGGCCATCTAGTTTCAAATTCAATACGAAAATTACAACTTTCATCGCACCTATACGCAAAACTATTATATTAGTTAAAATAACTGCTTAAATAAGAAAACTATACTGAGACCGATTAATTAAGCTAAAACTTAACAATTAGTAGTAGTTGCAAAAATATCATATTTAAGTAATTAATACCACAGGTTTTAAATAAGTGAAAAAAATATAAAGATTTACTTTTTCTTATATTAAAAAAAATACATGCAGTATTGTGTACCATTCGCTCATGGAAAGTTATCGTATGCCTAAAGTTAAAGGGAGTTCTAATTATTTATTTGAATACTATATGTGTCTACATCATTAAGGGGCCTTTTGTAAATACTAGGGAACCATTTATACTATGGTGCTAACTGTATCAATTGATTATTCTTACAAAATGTGTTTTAGTCAGGGTATTCCTGTTACAATTTTCAGTTCACTATATATTATCAAAAGATTAAAAGTTAATGGGTAAATAAATAATATCATTTGGATTAGCTTTACATATAAAATTATCATAATATGATTAGTTGCTATAATCCTCCAAAATAGTTTGACCGGTTCTGATTAAGTTTTATATGTAGATAATATTAGGTAGGTCCGAGAAAAGGTTGTTATACATTTTTGATACCCTTAAACGATAAGGGTGGTTAGTAGTAAAACTTCTAAAGCAAAGCAACATTGGCTCAGCTAGTTACTTTATAATAATGGAGTAAAGCTTCCACTACCCGTAATTTAACAGTTTGTTGAAGAATGGTAAATCAGGGTTATATTGAATGCTATAGAACTTTATGTATGCTAATGGTCAGGTGTGTGTAAATTTAAACGATCATAGATGGCTCGAGTAAATAGTAGTTATTATGTCCGATAGTGGAAAAACGTGAGACGATACACTTTTCTATATCACACGAGGAATTAATACTCCTTATTCCAGTAAGCGTATCATAATGTTCAGTCATAAAAATGTTTGAATGTCAGTTTGTCCAACCCGCGAACTACAGCCACCTAATGTAGGTACAAGAGCAAGACCTACACAATAAACGGAACAATAGCTATATCAACAAAAATATGTCTGTAATGAAAATGGTGTTTCGTACCCACATATTATTATAGATATAAACAGAATTACTGATTTTGGAAACATATGTTTTTTGGGAAAACTACAATATAAATGTACTTATATACTAAAATCTAATCATAAAAGATTTCTAAAGCGTAACATGAGATAGGTCGATACGTATAAAATTTGTACTATAATGTGTGGGGGCTAAGACCTTATGGGATGCAGTTTACAGATTCAATTAATTCAATTCAAAGTTCGTCTATTGATAGAATGTACTAGTGAATAAGTACAGATATTAAATTATATTCTTGTAATATTAACAAGATTAATAGTTCTACGTATTTGCAGATTGTTCTGGTAGATAGGGACGAAAATGAAGTTACAGATGTCCTCATATACGGTAGTCGAGAATTAACATTGATTTTCACAGTTCTAAATAAAAAAAAACGCACAATTGAAACAATATTATTGTAAGATTCTCTCTATGTGACTTATGCATAAGTGGCGATATATGTGATTCGGTTCCTCTTGGTTTACTTCTACGTGACTTCTGTCTTATGTGGCACTCGTCAGTGATTCACTTCTATGCGACTCACGTCTGTCTATATCTATATATTCGACTATGGCTTACCTTTTACTATATGTCTGTATGATATACGACTTTGTGACCTAAGTGTGTGTGACCTGCGTCTGTGTGACCTGCGTCTGTGTGACCTGCGTCTGTGTGACCTGCGCCTGTGTGACCTGCGTCTGTGTGACCTGCGTCTGTGTGACCTGCGTCTGTGTGACCTGCGTCTGTGTGACACACGTTTTTGTCTGTGTGAAAAACCTAAGTATTTGTGTGCTTACCTAAATTGAACGAACGAATTCCAAACGAAAAGGAGATTTAAACCCACGTCTTACTAGACACGGGCATAAGTTAGTTATTTCTGCATATCGTCTCCAAAGAGTAAAAAAAAAAAAATCTATTGTAGGTTTGGGTGTACTCTTCTATAACAAGATCCCCAAGACTGTGATGGACCTGCCAATGCATAGCTTTAAGCAATGTGTTAAAAAACATTTACTTAGTCGAGGTTACTACAACATTGATGAGTTCCTATAAAGATAAAAGCGCTTGGAGGCCATTGGGTCAGCTTTCCACCTTCACACAGGAAATAAAACTATAAGAAATTGTAATTTTTATCAATTGTAAATTATAATACTCTATGACTTTTTCAAAAGAGCAACTGTTGAGTTTCTTGCCGGTATCTTCTCAGCAGAACCTGCCTTCCGAACCGGTGGTAGAATCTTTACAAATAGTCTACTGTCGTGTCAAAAGTGCTTGTAAACTGAGCCTACTTGAAATAAATGATTTTAGATTTTGATTTTGATTTTGAATTGGTCCGAGTTATTTTGATTAATCAAGTTATCTTAGTGATTCATATTTATTGAAGTCGGAATGACCTAGTAACTAATATGCAGATAAAATTCAAATATGTGATTTTATAGTAAAATAAGTATTTCCAGATTAGGTACCTGTCTGGAAGTACTAATAGCGATGTTTTTGTTTTATCATAATTTCTGAATTTCTTTCATATAGATAGCACAATATACTTATTGTTTGGGTTTGAAGTCTAAGTGACCCATGAACATATTTACCAGAAACGAATTAGGCTTTATCATAGCACTTCGATTATGTATATTGATCAAAACCTTGTCAGTTTCAAATTACTGCTGGATCCTGTTCTTTCCAGATAACTGATGGTGCAGTGGGAGATACCAGAGTGTTACCAGAACGCCGTGGGACACGGCTTCTTCAGGATGGCCGAATGTTACAAATAGTACCTGCTTCCCGCCTATTTCGTATAGATAAGTGTCGCCGCCTAGCGTATAGTAGCGTCATTTCATTTCATACTTTTATGACTTCCGGTTATTATAGTTAAATTTAATTAAGTAACAATGATTATCAATCCGAACAGTGGAGAGGTTATTATTAATTATTGATATAAATATAATTATTTATTTTACATGATATAAATTCATCATTGGTTATTTTACTCTTGACAACTATGACGTCACGTTATGATTTAGTTTGTATTTAATTTCTCAACTTTGTGTTTCGATATTTTAATATTATTTTACGATCGTTATAAATATCTTTTAATTATTAATGTGTTTTAGATAGAATTATAACGTTTGGTTTGTATAATAATACTCCGGAACTATTATTAAAACGTACTTGTATTGTTAACATATTCGTGCTACCAACAGTAGACACTAACTTTGCAAATATTATAAAATAGAGGGTTGTTTAGCAGATTCATTGATATACTACCATCAGCGTGTAATATTAACATTATAGCGGAAGCTATGCTGAAATTGTTATCGAATAAATTTGTGTACAGTGAAAATATTATTTTACTTCTCCCACCTTCTGTAACATCAGTCAAACGAAAGCTTATTTTATGCTTAATTTATCTGTATTAGGTTTTCCTGGTACTTTTAGATTGTGTGTACATAATATGTTTAGGTTTAATGTTTTATAGCTATAATTTAAAAACATTGTAGGTAGTGGTATCAAACAATGTAAAAACCTCCTACGTTCTTTGTTATCCTGGTACTTTGTTTAACGAATGATGATGAAAGCTGACATCTAATTGATGAAGTAGGAAAGAAAAAAAGAAAGGTTGGTAATGCAGGGCATACTCATATGGATTAATGCAGTCCATGCGAATGACATCGTATCCCAAATCCTTTGCTCGAGTCTTCGATTTCTGCGCAAGCATCGTGGCCACACCCTGTCTCCGATATTCCGGTAATACAGCTATCATTTTAATCTGCGAAAAAAAAACCATAATTACTGATATTCCTACTCTTTTTTCCTCATTCTTATTTAAGAGTACCTAGTAGGTAAGTAGTAGAATAATATCGATTAGGCATTTTAAATGAAAAAAAATACTGAACTCTAATTTGGGTAGGTAGATTAATCACCAATTTGTAGGTAGTTACGAAAAAGTTACCTTGATGCTCGAATTTGAGCGACCTGCCACTATTGAGTATCTACCGTTAGTACAACACGGGCGCAGCAATATTTTGATTGCATTTTGACAAAAAAAAACCTGAAACCACGTGATGCTACATGCAGTTCGGCACTTTTCAGATATTTCGTATTAATTTGATTTAGATAGTCTTAGTGTGTAAAAGACAATAACTTGCTTCAAGTGCTTGTGAAGTCATTGTCAAGGTGTACTGTCGAGGAAACTATCGCTTGGGCGGGTGTGCACTTTCAAAAGGAAGTTGGTTTGCTCGTAATTGCCTTCGTGTCAGTGGTGAAAAACTGCCCTAGATAAGTAAAGGAAACAATAAAATTTCTTAACCAGCTTAGCTATACCGCGTATAGGTATTCTATTCTCGTGGAACATTCCACAACGGCAGTTTTAGTCGATGGATGTAAATGATTTTTTTTAAATTTAATTTGTAATGCCTAATAAAATTATCTATACTTACCAAAAAGTGTTCCCATTACCACTAATTATGTTAATTGGAAATTAAAAAAAAAACATTATCTCTTCACTAGAATCACGTGGTATGAACGTAATAGCACTCTCTTTTACTATAGCTATAACTTCAAATATCAAATTGAATTCTGACCCTAGGTCTCACCTCGAAAATTTTGTCCGCATTGAATGTATTCCAAAGATTTGGCGTTTCTTGCAGCTTTGCGGTGTAATATAAAAAGTCTTTCGTATTAGGGTCCTATGACAAAATATTACATACATTATTTAAGACACACTCAACAAGACAAACAAAATTACTTATTGATGGATTACGGTGCGAGAGCCAATGGACCAATAACGGTAGGCATATCTTCTTCTATAATATAAAAATGAATCGCAAAATGCGTTGGTAAGCGCATAACTCAACAACGCCTGGACCAATTTGGGCAATTATTTTTTTTAAATGTTCGTTGAAGTTCTAGGATGGTTTTTACGGCGAGAAAAATTCGAATAATAGTCGGGAAAACCATAAAAATAGCCCTTTTCTTTTTCCAATACAAATGTTTTTAAACGTTGTCAATTTGAGCTTTATTGTTATTGTATAAAGTTCATATTAATAATAATTAGAAAACGGGGTAGGGGTAGGGTAGAGTAGGGTAGGGGTTGTTGAAAGTTGACATCGAGTTTCACGCGGACGAAGTCGCGGGCGTCCGCTAGTTTTAAATAAAATATTTTATTAACAAAATCTTCATCGATGACCTCCTTTACGAGCTTATAGCTTCGCGCTTTATTAGAACACTCGTTATGCTTACCTACCTGTCGATAAAATGCATAGTTGCGAAGTTTCTTCGGATCGTCTGGTTCGGCGACAAAATTAATACAGACTCCAGCAATCGCACCTCCATCTGTTCTCGCGAACATAGAGTTACCTGTAAGCAGTGTTAAAAAGTGGGTAGGTAGTTTTATCACTATCTCATAAAGGTACCTTCCTTCCGAAAATTGGTGGAGGTACTGAATAACGTGTGGTATACTCCCTTATGTTCATCTGCTGCGCTCGAGTAACTGCAAAAACCTCCTCTTCGGCTCCCCTACTATTAGGGTAGGCCTGGGCCGGGAATGGGCATTTCCTTATCAGCTTTTATTGAATGTCTCAGGCTGTAGTTCCATAACATATACCTGCCAAGTGGCACGTCGATTCTCTTTCTACGATCGCTAACGCTTCGAAGACTAGAAAAAAATATGGGAATGACAGATCTTGATCACGTGACCTGTCGATAGCAAATGTCATTCCCATACATTTTTCTACTTTTCGAAGCGTTAGCGATCGTAGAAAGAGAATCGTCGTGCCACTTGACTAGAGGGGCTGACTGATCAGCTTAGGTACTTATAAACTGACCTTGTTTAATAAGACCAGCAATGTAATCGTCGACAGCACTATCATTGTTTAGATCCATGTGGCGGGCGCGCACGAAGACATGGTCGCTGAGGAAATACCGTTTAGCCAACCGCACAGCCGTTTCGTGGTTATATGTTTGCACTGGGACGATTGTATACTTTTCAGGCTGCAAGGAAACCCTCATCATCATTATCAACCCATATCCGGCTCACTGCTTAGCTCGAGTCTCCTCTCAGAATGAGAGGGGTTAGGCCAATAGTCCACCACGCTGACCCAATGCGGATTGGCAGACTGCACACACGCAGAGAATTAAGAAAATTCTCAGGTATGCAGGTCTCCTCACGATGTTTTTCCTTCACCGTTTGAGACACGTGATATAGTAAGGGTAATTTCTTAAAATGCACACAACTGAAAAGTTGGAGGTGCATGCCCCAGAACGGATTCGAACCCTGATCCTCTGGAATCGGAGGCAGAGGTCATATCCACTGGGCTATCACGGCTACCATCATCATCAGTATCATAATTTTTTGACCGCCTCCGTGGCGCAGTGGTATGCGCGGTGGATTTACAAGACGTGGTCCTGGGTTCGATCCTCTGGGCCGATTGGGTTTTTCTTAATAGGTCCAGGTCTGTTTGGTGGGATGCTTCGGCCGTGGTTAGTTACCATCCTACAAAGACGTACCGCCAAGCTATTTAGCGTTCCGGTAGGATGTCGTGTGGAAACCGAAAGGGGTGTGGATTTTCATTCTCCTCTTAACAAGTTATCCCGCTTCTATCTTAGATTGCATCATCACTTACTATCACGTGAGATTGTTGTCAAGGGCTAACTTGTAAAGAAAAATGTATCAGTTTTTTATTTCCCCTTCACTTTTACCATTTACGTTTACTACAGCGCCAGGCCTGTCTTATAATCTGGGCATCTGGGGAATATGGAACTTTAACTTAGGTACTGCGCTGCTCCATTGCGGGTTGGCGGGAGATAATGTTAAATTCATTAATGACCACTAACATATGTTAATGGTAATGATTGGGACTGACGACTTAACATGCTCTCCGGGGCACGGGGTGTAACACCAGTAACTTCCCAACTCCAATCTCCACATCGAGTTCGAACCCTAGGACCTCGTGATCCTGGACCACATAAGCTAACCACAGAACCAACGAGGCAGACAACAATTAGTAAGGAAATACACCTAGGTACATTATAAGTTTTGTAGATATACAATCAATTTCCTAAAACAGGGACCTTCCTCCATATAGAATGGTATTGTAGCAATATGCTTGCAAAGTCTTTACATAGACAACGAGTCGCGAAGCTAAAAGCTAAAGTGGGTAAGCCACATAGTTTGTAGACCCATTGGCGACCCTGCATTGGAAAGCGCAGTGTTGGTCGACCCCCACAAGGTGGATCGAGGACATTAAGCATGTTGCAGGGAGCCGCTGGATGGGGGCGGTTCGAGACAGTTGTATTTGGGAATGCAAGAGGTCTATGTCCAGCAATGGACGTCCATTGGATGTTAATGAAGCAAGCTTTACTTGTAGCGAAAGCAGGTTTTGTAAATTTTCACTTACTTTTTCTTGTTGGACCAAATCATTTATACCAAATATGCTATAACAATTCCTTATTTGTAACAAACGAAATTGTTTAGAAACCGTTGACAAGATTTCCAAAATATAAAATGGTTTGATGTTATTTAACAGCATCATTAATAAATACAATAAATTTTTGCAAAATAAATTAAATCGTTTTCACTTTTGCATCTCTTGAGAATTTGTTATGACATTTTTAAGTCAAGCAAGACAATAAATATCAAACATAAAATTTTATTTTGATGCTTAAAATAGACGATTTCGCCATAGAGGTCTTAATTGGCATTTTCAAATCGATAATATAAATAAAATTTCAAGTGTATGTATGCGATTACAAAGTTTTGTTGTAACAAAATTTTTCCACAAGTGCTTATTAGTTATTTACATCATACTAAAACATGAACAAACTTGAAAAAAAAATCCATTGGTCTGTTTGTTCGGGCTAACACAGGTGAATCGATTTTAATGGGACTTTCATTAGAAGGTAGAAAAGGTTATTGAACAACACTAAGGCTACTTTTATCCCAGAATATAGATGTTTTTCGCGCGATTTGTTAAATAGGTATCACGTGGACAAAGTCGCGAGCTTTTGCTAGTTTATAGTACTTAAACAAGTTTTAACGATTTACTTTTATGTTTTGTTTATTTTCGCATTAACAAAATTATTAGCCGTGTAATTGGATAATTAATTAAATTTTTCGATAAAAAATATCAGTCTTCGTCATCAATGTACGTTTTGAAATACCGTTTTTGCTTTTTCTTATATTTAGGTAAGAAGTTATTTTAATTCAAAAGGTTTTTTTGGATATCTACTGCCTGCATCTTTATATTGGGGGTAGTTTCTATGTTTTCTACAATGTCTTTAACGAAATTCATTAAAATTCAAAATTGTTTTAAAAAAGAATGTTAGTATATCTTAGTACTAACAAAAACAAATATGTTTTAGTAGGACCCTGGTTTCTGAAATGAAGTGATTTATTTTTAAAATTGCAAAATTTTGATAAATAAATTTGAATTATTTTTTTACGTTCATAATATTAATAACTAATCTCGAGCTAATGTTTCACCCCTGGTTCATATCATTTACAACATCCCAACTTCGGGATGAGATTTTATTGTGAAAATTTCTTAAAACAAAAAAAGCTCAACTTTACATAGCCTGACTTGAATTCGAACTCAGTACCTCTGCATCCGCAGCTAACGCTAACCACTGCACCAGAGGTACTGGTAAAGTATTCAAAGGAAATATTTTTCATATCTAAAATATACAATACTATTTGTAACCAGGTACCCTGCATTGTTTCGGATTAAAGTACATCGATATAGAGAATCATAACGACAATCTTAACAGAGAAATAACTACCGACGTCGCTGATCGACACCAAACTAAAAACGCCCATAAAACGAACCCTTCAAAGAAAAAAAAAGATGGCAGGAGAAAATGGCTACCATCGTACCTAAATTTGCGAGATCTGACTAAATCCATTCAAAACGTAGAAGAAGATAAAGACAACGACCTCAAAAGTAAAATTGCGACACTAGTTGAACAAACAGTGCATGACACGAATAAAAAAGTTGAATCAATATCGCATATTAAGGAGCAGACGCGGCAAGAATATCCTTACAAACTCGGTTTCATATTAAGCATGATAAAGAAGACAAAAGAGGTTCTGGACGAGCTTTTCAACATAGCCACCAAACATAAGGATGATTGGAAGGCTTTAGAGCAGTTAAAGATATTTGAGCTCATTGTCCACACTAACGTAGATACGACGAATCTTGTCAGACAACTCATTGAAGTTCACATACAGTATTTAAATTCTACGGACGCTGATCACAAGAGAAGGGTGGTTTTAATAAAATAAATATTCTTGTTCATAAGATGTAATTTTATAACTTTTACTAGCCGAGCCACCTTTCAAAAGTTAGTAGTTCCTAGTAGTAGGAACTATTCCTCGTACCGTTGTAAATTGAATGGTTAAAGGACTTAACATTAGGTTTAAGCCCGCTAACCAGTATTGGCTCTTAGCTCCTACCCTTAACCTCCTTTTGGATGTGGGTACAACCTAACCCACATCCAAAAGGAGGGTGGCCTGGCTTAGCCTTGTAGTAGTTGTAGCCTTTAAAAAGGCTGTTTATATCATAGACGGGTTATCAAAATAACACAATTAAAGGATAAATAAAGGAATAAAATGTTGCCTAAACATCCAAGCCAAACGAATGGGCTAAAAGGACCTTAATCAGGCCCTAATTAATTACCGTGTACCGGGTACACCGCACACCGCAAATCTACTAAACTATCGTGAATTCTCCTCTCTCATTTATTTTAACGGAATAATTAAATAAGTTAACAAACGCCCATATGTTTTGTTTTATATTGTTTAGAAAGGTTTTTGATATCCATAGCAAAGACAGTTTTAAAAACTACGTTCTGCAATGAAACATCTTTCTTCTTTTGCCCAAAGTTCGCGTAATTCGTCATTGGTGAATGGAGCAATGGTGATTTGTTCGGCATACGCCAGGGAAGTTTCATAGCCCCAAATAAGTTGGTTTTCTTTCTTTGGTCTTTGCTTGTTCTAGTCTTGCTCTTGTCTTGTTTTGTCTTGTTCTAGTCAGAAGTAAGGGTAAAATACACTTTTATCTCTTTCAAGTAAGCCCGTTTTCATTTTAGACTTCATCATCACTTCACATCAGGTGAGATAGCAGACAAGGGCTTACTTATCATTGGATAAAAGAAATAGAAGAATGATTATGGTATTAGGTAGGTACCTACCTACCTACCCACTTACAGCCGTGATAGCTTTGATATGATCGGTGCCTTCAATTTGGAGGGCATAGGTTCGAATCCAGCCCGGGGCATGCACCTCCAACTTTTCAGATTTATAAGCATTAAAATAAATTAAATATCACGTGAGTCAAGCGGTAAAGAATTAATACATCGCAAAGAAACCAGTGTACCTGAGAATTTTCTTAATTCTATAAGTGTGAAGTCTTCTAACCGGATTGGGCTAGCGTGGTGGACCTATTTTCACGACCTTTTGACACGAGTCTCCTTTCATTCTGAAAGGAGACTCGTGTTCAATACTGAGCCGAATATGGGTTGTTAATGATGATGAGATATCCTACTACTAGATTTGGTTATCCATAACCGTGTAAATTGACCACCCCACCCATACGTGTGACCATTGAGACGCGATCATCTGCGAGGGTGCACGGGGGTGAGGGGTGGTGCGCGGGGGTGCGGTGAGCGGGGGCGGCAATTATTGAGCAAATGTAATAGCGGCATTGTGATAGCGCCGCGCTCAGACGTAGCGTTGATTAGTGCTCAGGAAGCTGTGGAGTCGACCAGATGTTGTTATGTTGGTAAAATTTACAAGACATTTATATAAATAAAATCTCAACAACCTCATACCTATTAATTAAATTATTGACCAAGTTGATATTAAAAATTTTGAAAGCACTTATGGATTTAGTTAGAACTATGAGATGGTCGCGTGGAAACTTCTAAAGCAGCAACCCAGGCGGCTTGACTTTTTTCTACTCTATTTCTAACAAATCAAAAACTTATATGTACCTGAACCTTTCTCATTAATTATTATTATAAAGCGGCAATTATTGAGCCTTTAGCTTTTCCAGAGTCCGAATAAAGAGAAACATAAAAAAGGTTTATTTGCATCGATATGCTAGC
Source organism: Bicyclus anynana (assembly GCF_947172395.1). NCBI lineage: Eukaryota > Metazoa > Arthropoda > Insecta > Lepidoptera > Nymphalidae > Bicyclus > Bicyclus anynana. Next base: position 8,543,806 of record NC_069097.1, on the reverse strand, counting down.
TTATGCATTTAACAAAACAAAGCTATTCTGAAATCGCAGACAAACACATCAATTTCATATTTCATCTACATTTATGTAATAAAAATACGAATCGCTAAATGTGTTGCTAAGCGACAATCTCGAGAACGGCTAAACCGATTTGTGTTATTCTTTTTCGAGAATATTCCTTGAAGTACGAGGATGGTTCTCACGGAGAGTAGGGATAGGGTAGGGTAGGTGTAGAGTGGGAGAAGGCTAGGGGTAGGGAATGAGTCAAAGCGAAGCTTGACCGGATCCGTTAATTAATTAAATGTACCTATGGTTTAATTTGAAAATAAACAACACAAACAATTCGCCACTCCGATACAATTCCTGTTCATGATTATATTTGCGACGAGTCACAGACACGCCCCTTCCATCCCTATTATATTGATTTGCCATACCGAAATGACTTATCTACCTCTAATTAATTTATTATTTTCCACCATAAAGTTATTACCGTAAGGTTTATTATACCTTGTTATATTACTTGTACTGGATTTGATTTGTCTATAAAATAATACACTTTGAGCTTTGTCTGGGAGTCATTTGTAAGTAAGCGATGTTTTAGTATTCAATGAATTTAATTAATTAAAAATACATTTTTTTTTGTTAAAAGGAATTAAATTATATTAGAGCTTATTGACAAGTAGAGCAAATAGTTCCATATTTGAATCACTATTTGAATAACTGCCTTATTGTTGTAGTAGGTAAAGCTTATGTAGTTTCGGATCATGGGTTCGTATACTGGGTCTGGCTATATGAGATACTTTTTACCCGTCTAAGGCGAAGCCAAAAGGAAGGGTAATGATTTTGGCAGTCTATGTATTTATGTAAGTATGTTAAAGCCGTGGTCGCAACTAAAATTCTTGGTTCTGGTAGCTAACTGAGTTGAAATAAAAATTTCTGAGCGTCGGCACGAGCACGTACCACAATTTATAAGACATGGTGGCTGTTAAGTTACTATTAATTAAGCAGTAGTAAAAAAAACAGTTGTTTAGTAGGTAACAACTTTTAATAACCTTGTTATCGATACAAGTTGGGAGGAGGGTAGTTTATCAAAAGTGGTTACTAACCAGATGTTTTTTTTACTGTTGATTAATTAATAGTTATACAACTTAACAACCGCAATGTCCTACAAATTGCGTGGTAAAAGTATCTCGTTCCGACGATAAGAAATTTTTATTTCCTGGTAACTCATTTAGCTACCACAATCAAGAATTTACGAAAATAAAAAAAAATATCTTGATAGTAATCAGTTGTACAAAATGGTCTACGGATCCCTGACTACAAACAAGAAAACGAACAAACAAATGAATCATAAAATATATCTTCAAAAAATATCGTTATGGTCAACAATATTTGCTTGTCCTCGTTGGGGACAAATTAAAGAGGAATTAAAAATGTCGTAAGAAGTTGTAGCAAACTTTTTTTATAAAATAATTGCAATGTAATAATATTTTGTAATTGAATAAGTTAGAAATGCTGGAGTGATAACAATTGCCCACTCGAATCTGTTAAAAATAACCAAACAATGCTTAGTTTTTAGTTTTAATTTCAAAAACAAACCGCTTTAATGCAAACAAAGCGCTCATCATTACCTACCGGCTACCTGTTCCTCAGTTCCTCTTTTCAAAAGAGTTCCAAACAATTTCTCGCAAAATTTTTATTCTTTGAATGTGCAACGCGAAACATTTTGTGTACAGAATGCACAATGGGTGCGCGTTACTTGCATTGCTAAGAGGTTCTATTGTTTAATGCCACAATTAGTTGTGAATTCTGCCTCGAATGAAAGAAACTGCCCAAGTCGCCGACTGGACACTGTAGCGCGCCGGTAGATTTTGATACTTTTTTTATTTTTAAAGGATATATTCCATAATATACTCCAGGATATATAGTCCATGCAAGAGGCCTATGTCCAGCAGTGGACGTCCATTGGCTGATGATGATGATGATGATCCATGAACTGGAAGAAGCGTTGTTGGTCGACCCCCTCTGTCATGTCAACAATTGATGTCAATCGTTGACCTCAATCGGGTTGTCGGGAGCCGCTGGATGATGGTGGCTCGAGAACGTGGTATTTGGAAATCTATACCTACAAGAGGCCTAAGTCCAGCAGTGGACATCCATCGGCTGATAACGGTGATGATAATAGCTAGAAGTCTTGCCTATTGGACTATTGTCATACCCACTCCCGACTCAGGCTTTTTTTTATTCTTTACAAGTTAGCCCTTGACTACAATCTCACCTGATGGTAAGTGATGATGATGAATCAATCTACTCGTAATATGGAACCGGGCTAACTTGTTAGGAGGATGAAAATCCACACCCCTTTCGGTTTCTACACGACGTCGTACCGGAACGCTAAATCGCTTGGCGGTACGTCTTTGTCGGTAGGGTGGTAACTAGCCACGGCCAAAGCCTCCCACCTACCAGACCTGGACCAATTGAGAAAACCTCAATCGGTCCAGCCGGGGATCGAACCCAGGACCTCCCTCTTCTGCTTTCCACCGTCCAGGTTTTTCGTTTAGCTTGATTATTGGAAGTTCATCTAAAACTAGATGGCCGTCTGAACCCCAATTACTTACTTCTTATAAAATGGCCCAACATTAGGCCCAAAGAAGAAACTTCTTACATCTATCGCCCTACGTGGGCCCAAAGAAGAAACTTACTTATGCTTAACAACTTCAATAGGTCAAACGGCAAAGATCAGACTTATCACCAAGGGGTGGTGGTGGTTAGATCTCCGCCCTACTGGACTATTGCCGTATCCTCTCCTAATACAGTCTTTCAGACTATTAGACTGGAATGGGTATATTAGTCATATTTAAAAAAGATATGGCAAATATTCTTTTAAAAAAATTAAAAGTCGTTTTTAAAGTATCAATACTTCTCAATCGCGGTATAGCATATTTAGGCGGGCGGACATCGGAAGGTGGCCAGTTTCCAAATGACGGCTCGGGAGATGTTTCACGTATTGAAGGGAACAGAATGGAATAGACCATTGTGAAGAGATATTCATCTTTAGTATTTCATATTAGCGATATTGAACTGCCTTATTGTTCTACTGGCTAGAGTGTATGGGTATGAAACTTAAGATAATGGGTTTAATTCCTTAATATGAAAATAATTGAGCTTTTCCATCTACAAATTTTCGTTATTTGGGGAGTAGTTTATGCTTTTCTTTAGTCCCGGTTTCGATCTGGTTTGAAAAATTGTTTAATTTTCAACCCCCGACGCAAAAAGAGGGGTGTTATAAGTTTGACATATCTGTGTGTCTGTCTGTCAGTCTGTCTAAGGCACCATAGCTTATGATGCGATTTCATTTTTGTTTGTTTTGTATGAAAGGTGACTTATGTGCGAGTGTTCTTAGACATGTTTGATGAAATTCGGTTGACCCGTTTAAATGCTGTGGGAGGTGAAAGTGGGGAAGAATAACTGAATGTCTGCAAACATACACGAGTAGGCAAACATTCTCAAATGTCAGTGCACAGAAAAAAAATATTGTTGACTTCATCGAGAGTGTAATTAATAATTTCATGTCAATCGGAGGTTTTTCAAAATCTTCAACTTTATGTTATTCTTAAACTCACCTAACGTCGGCTGATTTTCCATTGAAAGACCGTTGTGGTGTTGGAGGACTATTGTGGTTTTGGGAGGTAGCAGATTTCAAGGGTTCAGACCTTGAATTGTCTGATTATAAAACGCATTTTGCATTATTTTCTACGGGATACCACAAGAAATCATGCTTCCAGTCGCCTGATACATAACTTAGTTAAGTGATAAGTATTTTTTTTATTTAGAAAAGAATATTTGCCATATCTTTTAAATATGAAAATACTGTATTAGGAGTGGGTATGATAATACGACAATAATGAGCCTCAATAGCTCAACGTTAATGGTAAGAGCGGTCGGACTCATCACTGAGGGGTGGTGGTTCGATCCACGCCCTGTTGGTCTATTGTGGTACCCACTCCTAATACAGTAAAAATATTCCAGCGGGCTTGCATCGAATTACTGTCCCTCGGTGATGAGTCCGACTGCTTTTACTGTTGAGCTATTGAGGCGCTATATACTACTTTATTATGATATATTTTTTCTTAATTCTCTGCGTGTGTGAAGTCTGCCAATTCAGCGTGGTTGAACTATTGGCCTAACCCGTCTCATTCTGAAAGGAGACTCGAGCTAAGCAGTTCGAGCCGAATATGGGTTTTTAATTTAAATTTTCGATTGTTTGTTAAGTATTTGTCGCGAATAGGTATCTAAACTATAGGACCGATTTTAACAAACCCCAATAATAAACTTTGTTAATACTGAGTAATTACCATAGGTTATATTTTGTTGTATTCCTACGGAAACAGAAACCGCGCGGGGTCCTATAGTTCCAAACAAAAGTAAATCCCTTCTACGAGGTCTAATGTCAAATTTAATTTAATTTTTTAATTCTTTTTTTTAATTCTTTTTTTACAAGTTAGCCCTTGACTACAATCACACCTGATGGTAAGTGATGATGCAGTCTAAGATGGAAGCGGGCTAACTTGTTAGGAGGAGGATGAAAATCCACATCCCTTTCGGTTTCTACACGACATCGTACCGGAACGCTAAATCGCTTGGCAGTACGTCTTTGTCGGTAGGGTGGTAACTAGCCACGGCCGAAGACTCCCACCAGCCAACGTGTACATCAGCTGTAATAACTGTTGGCAGTTGTTACACGCGCTAAATTGATCATAGCTTTGGAGCCATGATCAACTTAGCGCTATTTAATACTATATTGTGATATTTCAGAGTATTAGCAACAAGCATTGTTACGAGTATGTAGTTTTTATTTTTAAGGGTTGTCTATAAAGACATTCAAAATATTTAAGTTAATTGTAAGTTTACTGTTATTGTATTTGTACATTTTATAAAATAAAACGCCACGGCTGTCTGTTCGCAATTGACTCAAAAATAGTAGATTGTTGTACAAGGGGCTAAAAAGATCCATTACATACGAGGTACTTTTAGAGCACGAGCCGTAAGGCGAGGGCAGCTAAATAGTAACAGAGTTTATAATGGGTTTAGCCCCGCGTGTTACACTATACTTTTTACTATGAATACGGTACTGAATTATTTTATTTTGTCGCAATCGTAGTACCATTGCTAGAAAATAAAATAGTTCAGTACCGAATCAAGATAATTTTCTGAGAATAGCTTCATCTTGACGAGATGCGCAACTTTTTCATTAACCACGTTATTGATGCAAGTTGGGAGGAAGGGAGTGTACCAAAAGTTGTCGCTAACCAGATGTTTTCTTCACTTAATTAAGAGTTATATAACTTAAAAGCTACAATGTCCTACAAATTGCGTGGTACATTATCTCGTTCCGATGCTCAGAAATTGTTATTACTTGGTAACCCAGTTAGCTACCAGAATCACCATCATCCTTCACCGCTGGAGACACGTGATATTTAATTTCTTAAAATGCACACAACTGAAAAAGTTGAAGGTGCATGACCCGGACCGGATTCGAACCCACGCCTTCCGGAATCGGAGGGGCTATATTCACTGGGCTATCACGGCTTCAACAACACAACACAACAACATACAACTAATAACTATCGTACAAACTAAATTCAGTCAAATAAAATGTAATGTCTATAGAGTCACCCCTATGTCCAAAACACGTCTATTTCACGTTCACCTGGACTCCATTGTTATTAAGCCAAAAAAAAGTTTCCATATTTTCCCATTGTTAATGCTCTTTTGTTTTATGGAATGCATAGGCTTTAGATAGTCCGTTTTTGTATAAATTGGGGAAGAGTTATACGGCACATAAATTTTGTGTATCTATCAAGTATATTTTGTATTGTTGTGGTGTTTATTGAAACTTTTTTTATAGTGAGCATAATTTTCTGTATATTTTTAGAATACTCCTCTATAAATAATACCAGAGGGTTCCGCCGTTTCAAAAATAAATTTTAATTTCAGAGCAATTTTAGTTTGAGTTTGAACATCGTAATATGATAGAGTGAAAGTCTGTTTGTTACCCACTTAGCCCTCATTCGCATGAGAGTTTTTTAAACGGACGTTAAAAAGCGTTCAAATACAACAAATGTATTCCCAAGACATGTTCACATGACAGCGTTTTTAACCCAATAACGCCAGCCGTGTCCAAGCGGATACACCTATATAATGTATGATAGCTTTATTTTTACCCACGATTCTACGATAGTATTCGATTGTATTTAATCTGTAAGATTATGTCTATGGAAACAAAAAAAAATAAGTTAGTTTTGAAATAAATATTTAATATTTAACTTTGTTTCAAAGATTATCCACAGGGATAGAAAGGTAAGATATTCCTTTGTTTTTTTCTTATAAATACTAACATAACTTTTATTTTAAATACTATCAATTATACATATCATAAGATTTTCTTCTAAGGTATTAATTACATAGTTAGAATGACAAGCGAGTATATAAAAGTACATTAAACCATGTTTTTCCGCAGTGTACCTGCTTCTGTACAATGGTCACTTATACACAAAAATATTAATATTTTAAAGCTGCATTCGAAGATATCTCAATGGCACACATCGCGTCTTTACAAGTAAAAAGTACTATGCTGCCTGATGAAGCCCTGGAATATTTAGGCATATTGGTTAATGAAAATGATGACGTGGAGACGTGATCTTGTTGTTGTCATCGGAAGCAGCTGTTGTAAGTGATCAAAAACATCATCTTTAAGTAAACTAGACAATTTTTTATCCATTTAATTACACAAACCGTAATTTTTAGGGAGCTCTTTACACGACGGAAGCAATTACAACAATGAAACATCGATTCTATAGAAACAGTTTTTATAAACGCGAAGATTTTTGATCGCGTACATGTCCCTATAGGGTAACGTCTAGTGAGGCAGGTCCCTATTATATACTTCGTCTGAGCAGCACCTTGAAACTCAAGTTGATCGGCTCTACGAAGTGTTATCATCATCAACCCATATTCGGCTCACTGCTGAGCTCGAGTCTCCTCTCAGAATGAGAGGGGTTAGGCCAATAGTCCAACACGCTGGCCCAATGCGGATTGGCGGACTTCACACACGCAGAGAATTAAGAAAAATCTCTGGTTTGCAGGTTTCCTCGCGATGTTTTTCCTTTTACCGTTTGAGACCCGTGATAATTAATTTGTTAAAATGCACACAACAGAAAAGTTGGAGGTGCATGCCCCAGACTGGATTCGATCCCACACCCTCTGGACTCGGAGGCAGAGGTCATATACACTGGGCTATCACGGAACTATCACACATTATCTACGAAGTGTGTGTCCCACCTATTGCCACTTCGGCTTTGCGATGACGATGACTTTGGTTCTTCTGTGGATCACCTCATTTCTGATTATAGATAGACACGTACTCCGATTACATCTCGCTCCATCGTACGCTGAGTGACTTAGAGCCTTCTTATGAGGCCCTTTCATAGCTTATTGAAATTAAATGTCTAAAAATTGTAGGCACGAACTACCAACTAAACATAAGATGTCATACCATACCTGCTTTCTATCCTAGTTATTGGAAAAGAGGGGAAGAATGTTAGTTCTTCTGAAAACAGTATTGTTCCAAAGGTATTACAAAAGCGAAAATGATTCGAGCAACAGCTATAATGGTAACAGTGGCGCATGCATCTTAATCGGAACTGCTAAACAACACGTCTAGCTTAGGACTGATACAGGTGAGGCGGTTAACACGCTCCATATATTTTGCTCATAATCATTATGATGGTAACCTTGTGCTGGTAGATTATTTATATTTTTTAAAATTTCGTACAAACGTAGGTATGCTTTTTCATTTACAGGAGCTGTGTTTGGTTCTTAACTTACACTGGTAAAATTATTAAGGTAGTTAATTTGATTATGTTACAATCGCGATTAGATGTTAATGAAAACAATACAGAACTGATGACTTAACGAGCTCTCCAAGACACGGGTCTCTAACACCAAAACGTCCCAACGTACTGCAACAAGAGCCAAACTACTAGTAGGAGGTGTGGTGGTATATTGGTCATATTAAAAAATATGGCAAACGTTCTCAAAATTCCATAGCTCTGTCGAATCCAGGTCATGAAAATCCGAAGCTGCATAGCCAACTGGACGAACGAGGTAAAAAGAGCTCAAGGTGTATTATGAGTAACCATAAAGTTAAAATGTCAAACAAGGAACAAGCGCGTGAGACGCCCCGTGCAGTCAAGCCCTTATATAATGAGAAGGCGCATGTCATCTTCGCGGTAATCATTTCTCATTCTCAGGCGTACCTGTGATGAGGTTGCGCTATGCATTAGTTGATGACGTCACTAGCTGATGAGAACTTACGCCACTCTTTATAGGTACTCAAAATAGAAAGCCACTATTTTTCTTGAAACTAAAAATCTTTATTTTTTTTTATACGCCACTAAAAGTAGATTATACGGCTAAATGCCACTAGGTATTTTTTGTCAATTATCAATCTGATATTAAGCAAGAACAACTGTGCCTCCACAAATAAAGTTATATATAATATATTATGGACATTATAGATTATAAAGGGATTCCTGTAAACCAGATTAATTAGTCGGTAATTAAGATAATTTATCTTAATTAACTCCACTCTATCTTTATTTGCTAAAGATAACTTTGACCGGACGCAAAACGGCGGGATTTTGCCGCCAAAGTGGAATGTAATTACTCGAAACGAACGAACCTAATAGAAATTAGTGCAAGTAGGGTCACCACGCTGCGGGACTGTCTATGAGATATCCGGACACGTATCTTATATTCAAAGACAAAGTAGACTTTTATTTATTCAACGAGAACTTATGTTAATTTTGAATCGATATAATACATTTTTATAATTGGCTTTTACATTATTATAAAAAGTATAATGATAAATTAACGTTTATAAGTAATTTTCAGCACATGATAGGAGTCAAAAGGGATTCTGTATTCTGAAGAAAAATCAATATAACTTAAATTTAACAGTAAAATTTCGGCTAACATTGGTAAATTTCGTTATTTTCGTAGATCTTGATGACAACTATCACCCTGTAGAGTATCTCGTACTATTTACGCGACACCCTGTGTAAGTTAAAAGATGATGATGGTAATTTCGTATGATGAGATTCTACGGCATCAAGAAAATCCCCAAAAAATTAATTTGCATGACACATTCTTTTAAGGTTTTTTCTGTTGTGGATCTAAAAATAATAACTCTCTTTACATTAGTAAGGCTTTTTTATATAAAATTAATGATTTTTTCCCCATTTACTAAGTCAATTATATAATGAACTATCACGTTCTATACCTGGCATCGACATATTTTCCAATTCGTATAATGTCTTTAAAAAAAAACTCACCGATCATCTGTCGGTTGTCGGAGTTCTTCCCCATAATAATTAAGTTAAGTTATATCTGTTATTTTGTTCCTTGTGTGATATTTGACTGTTTACATGTTTTTTAGTTTTTAGTGAATGTTGTGTGCACTTGTCATAGATGTACGTATAAGTCAATGTGAGCTAGTTATATATTATTTGTGTGTGTCTCTATATGTATATTATAAGTGTACGTAAATAAATAAATAAATAAATTATTAGCGCAGAGCCAAAAAATTAAAATTTGGTATGATAAAAAAAAAATATAGATATACGAGTACTAATCCGAATACAAAATAATTAATTGGTCCCCCTATCGAACTCTGTCTTTGCGGTGACCGCAATCCTTTAATTAAAGGATTACCTGTTTTTCCGCTGGCTGGCTCGTAGCAGCCGTAGCTCAAATACACTCGTAGCTACCTACGGTTACGAAATACCCTCCACTGTATCGTTGTTTGTACCTAACCTGCTTAGGTAAAACTTATACCTTGCGTAGTACCTAATATTATAAAGCTGTAGAGTTTGTTTGTTTGAACGCGCTAATCTTTGGAACTACTCGTCCGATTTGAAAAATTCTCTCAGTGTTAGATAGCCCATTTATCAAGGAAGGCTATAGGCTATATATTATCCCCGTATTCCTACAGGAACGGGTACCACGCGGGTAAAACCGCGCGGCGTCAGCTAGTATTTTGATATACAATTACATTTAAAATTTAATTTCTCAACATACCTTCACAATTAAGTTTAATTTAATTGCTATTGACTTTTTCTTTTAATTTTTTTTAGATTTTAATTGTGTCTTTATAAATTGTTGTACGCCAGAAATAGTCAAATGCATAATTATCTGTGTATTATTGGATGGAAGCAGGCGTTACTTTGCGGAAGTTCATCATGATTATATAATGATTTATTTATTTTGCTATCCTCCGTAATCGTATCCTCCATAAAAGTCGACGAACCCATGCGACAACGTCACCCAGGTCCCACAAAATACTCTCTACGTACGTTTCACCCCGAAACCGGAGCATCCTCAGGAGATGTTGACTCTACAACGACTTTGCAATTTGCAATTTAACTTTGACTTTGCAATTGCACGTTGTAGAGTTTTCGCGGATGATAGCAAAATAAATAAATCATTATATATCTGTGTATTCTCAACAAATAAATGAATATGAGTATGAATACCTAACTTGCGTAAGTAGATACTTAACCATACCATAGAAAACATATGTACAAGTATACCATACCTTAATTAGTATGTGTGTAGATAGATAGTACTCGTACTGATTTATTTCTAATTAAGGTAACACCTGTGGCTATTTAATTTATTGTGGTCAAAAAACAGTACACGAAAAGTTATTGCTGCTATAACAAAAATATCAATGGAACACATATACTCAATCGTGAACCAGCATCGTTAACCACAATACTTGCTTAAAAGTGAAATATTGAAAGTGCGAGTAAAAATTCATTTGTGTTTTTTATTGAAAATTTATATTTTTTTTTATTTCAAGATTTTTTTATTCAAGGCTTAGTTTACAAGCACTTTTGAAATGTCAGGTCTTTTTCAGATGGCAGAATCTCCTAAGAAGAGCCGGTAATAAAGTCAACGTTTGCTCTTTAAAAACTCATACAATTATTATAGTTCACAATGGCAAAGGAACTCAGTAGGTAAATCTACTACTACTAACTTAATAGTTAGTAGTAGTAGATTTACATAAGTCATATTACTTTAAACTCTCACCGAATATCTTTTTTATTTTTTTAAAGCATAATTCTGGGCCATTTTTAATGTATTGCAGTGAGTTTGGTTGATACACAGTATAATTATACTTATAGCCGAGTGTCTATACAAAAGACGGCTTTTTCCTTTAAATTATTACCTTGTACTATTCTTTATCCCTCGAAAAAAAATACCCCTGTGATTCATGAGGAAGGTTTATTTATATATAGCGGACGCCCGCGACTTCGTCCGCGTGAAACTCGATGTAAACTTTCAACTACCCCTACCCTACCCCTACCCTACCCTACCCCTACCCTACCCCTACCATACCCCTACCCTACCCTTACCCTACCCCCACCCTACCCCTACCCTACGTTGAAATTTTTCCTGAATTTTCATTGCTATAAACCTCACGGAGCCCGAGACCTTTTTCTGGAGTTATAGCGTCAGGAAAGGATTTTTTTTTATAAAAAGTATTCTATGTCCTTCTCCTGGCTCTAAACTACCTCCCTGCCAATTTTCAGCTAAATCGGTTCAGCCGTTCTTGAGTTATAAGTGGAGATAGATTTTTTACAGTTTTGTGTATATTTGTTGAAACAATATGAGGATAATTGTGTGTGTCGATCTCTTTGAAGTTAGAAGGATTAAGGATTTCCTCGAGAGTGAAGTTGCGGGCGTCCGCTAGTGAAATATAAAAAAGCTTCCTTCTTATAATAACGAATAAACATTCCGAATAAACTTTTCACTAGTAATTTGAATTTCCATTTTTCAATAGCGCAGATATGATAGAATACACAAATTAATTGCACGGCGCGCATTGTCCGCTATCGGCTCGCAAAGTTGATTAAAATGGCCGCCCGCCCGCGCCGCGCTACCTCATTCCGTAATTAAACTGATTTGTTTATCGACCTATTGTACTTTATTAAATGAAATACCTAATGCTTTTAGATGGCTTGATGGAAATCGGTATTATTGTGTTTATTTGTGATTTTCTTCGAAAGGTAATGCAGCTTCATCCCCTTAACTGTGTACAGTGTACATTTTTTTTAATAGGATTCCAAAAATGTAACATATTAGTACATTATTTTCAAACATAGCAGTAGTATAGTGATTGGAAACATCCCATTAAGTTTATTTATTTATTTGTAATGCCAACAATGACAGCAGAAAACATTATATATAAGTGAGTTACAAAATTCTTGAACTACTGCAGCCATCTTTTACAGGCATTCACAGCACTGCAGAGTCCGGTTAAAACCTTAAAGTAAAAGATTAACCTACAATCTAAAATAATTTACCAAAAATTTACAATAATAATAAAATAATTAAAATGTCAAAATCAAGAAAGTTTACAATATTAAAGTTTGCAGTATTACTACTGTAACTTGTGACGGGCAGTCCCGCTCTTCCATATATAGTAGACTAATACATTTGATATAAATAATCATTAATACTAAATTACTAATAATGTACAAGAGTGCATGTGTTTGTGTTTGTGAGTGGTATGTGTGTGTTGTGTTTGAGTGGTGTGTGTGAGTATGTGTCATGAGCGTGCGAGTTTGTGCAAGTTTTTATATTTCGATTTATGCTGCACTTGATGCAAAAGGTTTTCGGTTTGATTTAAGTTTAAGTAACCAATCTGTAAGAATTTTTACTAATTATGCAAATAAAAATAAAATATAACCTACCAGCGGACACTCGCGACTTCGTCCGCGTGGACATTAGGTTTTCGCAAATCGAATAAAATCCATGGACTTTTTCGGGAAAGGGCGTATGTGTTAGTCCCAGGTATTAACTAACTTCGTTTTAAATTTCAGCCAAATCGGTCCAGCCGGGGATCGAACCCAGGACCTCCGTCTTGTAAGTCCACTGCGCATACCACTGCGCCACGGAGGCCGTCGTCAGTTGCGGCGTTAATGAGTAAAAAATCCATGACTTTTGCGAGATTTGCGGAAAAACAAAATTCCACGCTGGTCGCTAACTATGGGCCGCATATTAAGAAGGCTCAGAGTCACACAGCGGGTCAGAGTCAACGAGCTATGTTAGGAGTATCTCTGCGTGATCGAATCAGAAATGAGGAGATCCGCAGAAGAACCAAAGTCACCGACATAGCTCAACAAGTTGCGAAGCTGAAGTGGCAATGGGCGGGGCACATAGTTCGTAGAGCCGATGGACGTTGGGTTCCCAAAGTGCTGGAATGGCGACCCCGCACTATAAAGCGTAGTTGGTCGACCCCCCACCAAGTGGACTGACGACATCAAGAGAGTCGCAGGGATTCGCTGGATGCAGGTGGCTTAGTATCGTGATTTTTGGAAGTCCCTATAAAAGGCTTATGTCCTATAGTGGACGTCCATCGGCTGATATAATTTTTTTTTATTCTTTACAAGTTAGCCCTTGACTACAATCTCACCTGATGGTAGGTGATGATGCAGTCTAAGATGGAAGCGGGCTAAATTGTTAGGAGGAGGATGATAATCCACACCCCTTTTTCTACACGGCATCGTACCGGAACGCTAATTCGCTTGGCGGTACGTCTTTGCCGGTAGGGTGGTAACTAGCCACGGCTGAAGCCTCCAGCCAGACCTGGACAAATTAAGAAAATCTCAATCTGCTAAGCTGGGGATCGAACCCAGGACCTCCATCTTGTAAATCCACCGCGCATACCACTGCGCCACGGAGGCCGTCAAATGATGATGATGATGATGAAATTCCACGCAGACGAAGTCGCGGGCGTCCGCTAGTAGGATATATTTGATTGAAAAGAATAAAGTTCCACCTGCTTTCAACGTTCCCTACAAAAACGCGCCAAAGCAGATTATCAATAAACATTAATGCGAAAACATCTCATTTCAAATAAAATCTCCAGGGAATATCACTTGATTTTCATTCGGCTCACATTTTGCGAGGCATTCATTCAATATTTCGGTATAAAATAAATGTATTCAATATTCAATATTAATGTATTCAGCGGCGCCGGGCCGCAATTTTCATTTTGTAATTTTTACCGAATGCGCATTCAACGCGGGCCTGTCAACATTTACAAAGGATATAAAGGTATTTTGTAATCAACATTGTTTGCGTAAATATTATTATATACAAGACCTTAAGAGTAATTCTAAGATTTATATACTCTATAAATGCCCGGAGCCCTGCCAGTACGCGTCAAGTTCTGTTTTAAACAAATCACGTATAACCACGTATTTTTTCGAGATAAAAAGTAGCTTATATGTTGCTCCATAACCTTCTCTATCTTCCAGTGAACGTTCCATTAAAATCGGTTCAGCCGATCCAGAGATTAGCCCAAACAAACAAAAAGACAGAGACAAACATTTTAAAAGCTTGATTATGATTATGTTTGGAATCCTATAAATAGCTTTATAATAATAAACACACGAAGAAAAGGTTAAACTTAATCTATCAATGAAAATCGTATCAAAATCTTGTTATTATCTATGTAATTCATCATCATCAACCCATATTCAGCTCACTGTTGAGCTCGAGTCTCCTCTCACAATGAGAGGGGTTAGGCCAATAGTCCACCAAGCTGACCCAATGCGGATTGGCAGACTTCACACACGCAGAGAATTAAGAAAATTCTCTGGCATGCAGGTTTCCTCAAGATGTTTTTCCTTCACCGTTTGAGACACGTGATATTTAATTTCTTAAAATGCACACAACTGAAAAGTTGCAGGTGCATGCCCCAGACCGGTAACGAACCCACAACCTTCGGAATCGGAGGCAGAGGTCATATCCACTAGGCTATCATGTTATTACAACATGTACGTGTGCTGGAATGGCGAGTGGCGACCCCGCACTTGAAAACGCAGTCTTCTTCGACCCCCACCAGGAAAAGTGACGTTGAATTTAATAAGTTTTATCTAATAAACCGATTTTTATCTAATAAACAGAACGAAAACACCGTAATCCCGTTTTATTATTTATATTGTAAAGAAGGTACTATTATGACAATAATAAAAACCTTTTAAAGTGAGTGAAAAAATACTATCGCACGTCATAGATAGGTGGCAGATGTGCTTTCTTTTCCCGCGGTGTTGCGAGGTGTTTTTTTCGTTAGCCATTGTGTTTGCACTACCTACAGTGTCACCGGTAATTAGTAGGTGGTAGGCGTGTGTCGCGGGCGCCGGCGAAGTAATCAATCTTGCACCTGGCTTTACGAAGAGTTAGAATTTACAAATAGGCTATGAAAATTTTATTTTTTTATGACAAGTATCTGAGTCACAAGCTATCTAGGTGGAAAGTTCTTATCAATACAAAATTATCAAGTCCAAACACAAGGTAGCTACTGTGAACCGTCGAGGAGTACTCTTAACTGTTGTTCGTCTTCACCACCAGACCCCTATACAGTCACAACCCATTTGGCTGGAAAGTTCTCATCAATACAAATTTATCAGAGTTACATACAGTGTCATCGGTATAATTAGTAGGTGGTAGGCGTGTGTCGCGGGCGCCGGCGAAGTAATCAATCTTGCACCTGGCTTTACGAAAAATTAGAATTTACAAATAGGGTATACCTATATTACCTAAATGTAAATAGATATACTGAGGTATAGGTATTAGTCTGATCCCTCTCATTCCGACAGGAGACTCGTGCTCAACATTGAGCCGAATATGGGTTGTTAATGATGATACTAACCTCACTAAAATATATTACATTATCCCATTGAAAATATGGTATATTACCCCGTAGAGTATTTATTATCCCATCGGAAATAGACTTTTAGCAGAAGGCTTCAAAAGTGGATTTAAAAAATAAGAAAACCAATGTGGTTAAGATTCACAATATTTATCAGAACATCTTAATTAACAAATCAAAGTGTAACCAAAATAAGACCCTAGAGTGGCAGAGAATGACCTTGAGCGCACTTGTGAACGCTGTATGTCGGGTTAGAGACGCCTTTGACTGTTAACAAACACTCCCCTTTAGCACTCAAGTAACTCTCCCCGCCTATCCCAAACATTTCATGTCGGCTCAGGATCGTGATGTTTGGAAGTCTCTACAAAAGACCTATGTCCTGCAGTGGACGTCCATCGGCTGATATAATGATGATGACACGCTAGTAATACATGCACTGAGATCTCTTCCAGTGTTAGTATAGCTCGTGGTGGCGAAGACCTCACCTGTATATCAGAGGTGTAGTGCATTAGTTGATGACGTCACGCGCTGTCGCTCGCAATGATATGAGCAATACTGTCGCGCGGCTATGATTTGCTAAGAAAAGCTTGATGTGCCATTATGTATGGAGGGTATGATGAAAATATTCTTATTATACTATAGGCAATAATTATTTTAAACTGTAGATATGTTACGTGCTTTTAAAATCAAAGCAAAAAGTGATCCGAATTTAGTTACTCCACTAAGCCACAGTAGATATATTACAAGCAGTATAATAACTCGGCCATATTTTTGAAATAAATACCTACAGCCGCGCGGCACGTAAACATGTGATAGGGCTGCCCGCCTGCAGCATTTTAATTACATTTGCCAACTTTGTGTTTCCATTTAGTTATGTGATTGTAAATATACTTTTTTTTAAATAAACAAATAAAATACTTTGTAAATTGTAGTAAAATAGGAAGTGATCAATAAAATGCGTGTTGTTTTTTGATTGGTAGATTTAAATAAGGCTGATACTAATCAATGATCTTGAAGGACCTTCATATATTTATTTTGGTGATGCCATCTATCTATTACCACCACACTAGGTGACCAAATAATAAAAAATCGGTCAAGTGCGTGTCGGGCCATGCGCAGTGTAGGGTTCCGTAGATTATGTTAACACTTTAACCCCTTATGTAATGTACAAAAATACCGATAACGATACCCCCACACTATAGAATAGACGATAAAAAATTGACCCTGACTTGGCATGTAGGGAAGGAACTACAAAAAACAAATTGAGATTGACTGGGTTCGCTAGTAGTTTAATAAAAAAATCTGGATAGGTATATTGATATCAGCTGGCTCTTTACTTTTTTTATTCAAATACATTAAAGTATGAGCAACACAATAATGTTGTTAAATTCAAACAACTTCTTTACGTAACTTCTTTATTACCTTAAAATACAGGTATACAAAACATACATGTCATAAGATTTAAATCTATGTATTACATAATAATCAAAGAAAACAACCTAAATGAAGAAGTTAATAAATAATTATTTAATAATATTATATTAACGTTTACGTCATTTACCTATTTACACAATTTTATCATTTAAGCATTTATTTATATATATATTTATTAAATTATGCCTTTAGAATACAAAATATTAATCAAACTTTATAAAAATAATAACTTTTTTCCTAGTCGTCATAATTAAAAAATCCAATACACTGCGTTCGTCACCGCGGCACAGTCGCAACGGTCTTCACCCCATGATCACCCCACGTACGAGCTGCGTAGGTATAGCTCGCGTTTCGACCTTTAGTATGAAGTCCAACTACTGCTTGTAATATATCTACTGTGACTAAGCTCGCACATGCAATTTTGTGTTTACTTACATTATATATTTATGTATGTTTATAGTTTTTACACTTCATAAACACAAAACTCGACATTGTAGACGATATTTAGGTATTATTGTTTAATAAGCGACTAAATGAAATTAAGACAATTATGCAGATTTTGTCCGTCTGAGTTTTGATGCGCTAGTGCCCTATGTTGATGACGTCAACGTATAGTCAGGGATCCGTGGATTTTTTTGTACAACTGATTACTATCAAGTTAATTTTTCGTGAGTAGCTTAATTTCGATGAGATGATCAACTTTTTTTTGCAATTTGAAGGACATTGTGATTGTTAAGTTGTTTAATTAATGAACAGTAAAAAAACTTTTAATAAAGTAGGTACCTTTTACACAAGTTGAGAGGAGGGTATTTTCAGGTTATTAAAAGTTGTTACAAACCAGCTGTTTTTTACTGTTGCTTAATTAATAGTTATACAACTTAACAGCCACAATATCCCACAGTTTGTTGTACATTATCTCGTTTCAACGCTTAGAAATTTTTGTTTCCTGGTAACTCAGTTAGCTACCAGAATCAAGTATTTTCGTAAATAAAAAAGTTAATCGTCTCATTGAGATGAAGCTACTCACGAAAAATCAACTTGATAGGAATCAGTTGTAAAAAATGTTCTACGGATCCAGGACTACTATCTCTATTATAGTATAAAATATCATCGCGCTGTAGGTGCTTAGTGAGTATTTTATTACAATTGTCTGGGTTTATTTATTAACTCGGTCGCTTTCAGAAAATTAAATTCGTGGGAGTCCGCTAGTTTACATAATGCTTCGTATAATGGAATTTTTCTTGACTTGATTTCGTGCCGTAAACGGTAAACATCTTTTCAAATTTAGGTAAATGTAAGTACAAACAGAATAATAGAACATCTTGAGAATTTCCACGCCAACAAAAGCCCCAGGTAAGTACATTATGATACAAAACATTGTGAAGGACTAAGCAATCACTAAGCGAAAACAAGAATAAAACAGCATTGTGCCACAGAATGGAAATTTTATAATACCTAAAACGAATGAATGTGCAAGCCCATTGTTGTGCCCAAAGAATATCCCAATTACGTTGCGGTGGAGAGATTATAATCAAAAGTGATCCTTGGTAAGGACAGAGGGGATGAAAATTTTTAATTTCGAATGCAGTTTGTTAAAGCCAGTGAGGCTTTGTAACTGCTAGAGGATCAGGTTAGAACAAGCGCTAAACTGTAAGCGGAATGAACGAAAAATGTATGAATAATTCAAGAATGCGTGTTCCTACCTCCGTCCCATGGCTATGGTATGCCTATACATTATCTTGTGTAATGTGTACTCATTAATAGGATTATGTATTTCTATTAATGAGTTGCGTATTTAGTTTACCATATTGTATGTAATAACTAGCAAGGCACAGCAAGCTGAAAGTTTGTCTAGGGAAGCGTGCTTTAAAATTATTTTTAATTGTCTAAAAAAAGCCGATACTCCTTGCGAAATTTAAAAGTAAAATAAAGAAATCATTTTCTAGGAGTGGAAACTTGACTAGGACCCAAAGGACGATGACCGAATGTCTTGGATTCAATCTCCGCCCTTTAGATTTGATTTCAATCCTAAGCCCTAAAGCTTTCGTGGTTTAAGCTACCAAATAAACCTATTTTATTGTACTTTTAAAGGAAACAATCTATGGTATATGTATAGGGTACATATACGCCTGTCATTAAACCTGTATGATAAACCACTCATCATTGTTCCTCTTGCGATACAGTGCGTACTCTAGTGATAACATATCAGTGGTTAAAGCACAATACGCTACCAAGTTTTAACGGAAAGTAGATAATGTACAAAAAGCACTTTTGTTTTGTTTGCATCTGATCATTATTACTTACTTATTGTTTCATATTTTCGGTACTGAGCGTAAACCGAAAATTAATGTGTTTGTTTGGTTGTTTCATTATTCTCTTTTCAGTCTGTGACGCAATGAAGCTTAAGTTTACATAATACCCTTTGTATTGTATTGTTTTATAGTATAATTTTAAGTTTTAATCATCCGTCTTCAATATGCTCTTTTCTCTAAAGGATTTTAAAAATTTCATGCTTGCAATATTTGGTAAGTATACAAATAACATTTAACTGTTTATTATAAATATCATAGCTTAGAACTTATTTGGCTTAGAGTTAGAATAGATCTAAGAGTAGGTATGACATTTTGGATCCGATATACATAAATCAAAATAGGGGCATTTCTGGATGGTTTTAGAAGTACGTAATTTTACATTTTATCTTTATAAAAATATTCCCTAGAATGTAATATAACTAGACGTATCTACGGATTAATCGGAACTCTCAAAGTTTTAATTTTAAGTTTGTGACTACACTACAGAACTACTCCTAGTTTCTTCAGGTAAAAAGACAATTACAAATACAGGTACCTATTTAGAAGATACTGATTGGGTCTCGCTGCTTCACCTGTATAGACCATGTTTTGGAGATAATATCGGCATGAAAAGCAGTCTATGTTCTAAACCAGACTCTGTATATTAGCCAGGCTTTGTCGTATATTTATATTATGTAGATTTTAAGAATGTACCGTAGTGAAAAGTATAAAACTTAAACTAACTTATCCTAATAGATCCAAAAATACAAATCTTAATATGTAAATGCGCAATGTCATTTTAACGAAATTTTGAAAACCACTTGACGTACAACGTTGAAATTTGGCAGGGAGGTAGTCCGTAGGTTGTAGACGTACACTAAGAATTTTGTGAGAAGGCCGGATTAAGGAAGTCTGAAAGCGGACAAAGTCGCGGGCGTCCGCTAGTCATGTATATGTGTTATGGTTGCAAGAATACTGCACCTTCGTAATTTTACAACAGCTGAAAGTTTGACTGCCCATATTAAAACCTTTCATCATCATTAACAACCCATATCCGGCTCACTGTTGAGCACGATTCTCCTCTCAGAATGTGAGGGGTTAGACTAATAACCCACAGTTCTGGCCCAATGTGGATTGGCAGACTTTACACAAGTAGGTATAGAATTAAGACTCAGTTATGTCTACCATGATAGCCCAGTGGATTGACCACTGTATTCGATTCGGAGGGTTCTAATCCGGTCCGGGGCATGTACATAATCTAACCTAATGAAACTTTTCAGTTATTTTATTTTAAGAAATAAAATATCACGTGTCTCAAACGGTGAAGGAAAAACATCGTGAGGATACCTGAGAAAAACCTTTATACCTTTATCTAATTTTCTCATGGCATCCGGTGTAATGTGAATTGTGTCCAGTGTTCGTGTATCTTGTTAGGTACCTACTGTATTCATAACTTTTGCTAATAATATAATGTAAGAGTTCAATGTCAAAAGTTTAGCTAGGGTTGGCTCCTCGGGCTTTGAGCAAATTTTTGAAGTCCTCATATCTTCCTCAGGATTCTGGCTAGGAAGCTCGTATTTTTGTATAGGCATGTATAATTCCTCCCTAACTCCTTGTTGACGGCTTGATAGGGTATTTACCAGACACCTTATATACCTGTATATTAGTATATATAAGTGCTAATCGTCACAGGCTCTCATTTCTCATTATTTTCTAAATCATTGCTATCAATTTTGCTTGAAACCAAAATGAAGCTACTCTGTTAAAACATTGAATTTGGAGTAAATGTAGCCTTTCAACAGGTTTTGCGGTCGAATATCACAGACGCCGCCGACCAAAGATTTCGTTTTCACATTCAATGAGTTCCGAATGGTTGTAAAAAAAAAGTGAAAACATAGATAGCGTTTCACCATCTGAAGTACTAACTGGATTCACTCCGTCCGTTTGATCCGAAATAAAATATCTAGTTCGTTTTCGTGTATCCATTTTCCGTATGTGTTTGGTTGGACGTAAAAGTATTTGCTTGCTTTCTGTTTTGAATATTCTTTTTTGACTAGGGTGTCCGATTTGTTTAATACTAGTAGACGCCACGCGGTATCACCCGCGTAGTTTTCGTTCCCGTTCGTGGGAATTTGCACCTCCAACTTTTCAGTTGTGTGCATTTTAAGAAATTAAATATCACGTGTCTGAAACGGTGAAAACATTGTGAGGAAACCTGCGTACCAGAGAATTTTCTTAATTTTCTGCGTGTGTGAAGTCTGCCAATTAGCATTGGGCCAGCGTGGTGGACTATTGGTCTAATTCCTCTTATTCTGAGAGGAGACTCGAGCTCAGCAGTGAGCCGAATGTGGGTTGATAATGATGAATTAGCCAAAATAAGATCAGAGATAAGTAATGTTGGATACAAATTTTGATTTTTTTTTCATATCAACCTTTAATTTCTGGTAGTAATTTCGTGTGTTTGCGTGTCTTTTGCCCGCGCTAATATCTGAAATGGCTTAATCGATTTTATTTAGATTTTCACTGGAAGATAGAAGAAGAGGTTATAGTGATTATGATCCCGCGAAAACACAAAGTTCCTGCGGGATGAAAACTGAAATTAGCGCGTACGAAACCGCGAGCATCCGCTAGTTTAAAATACAATGCAACATAACAAGTTGAGTAAATAATATAATTGTATAGCGATGCGACATGATTAAATGGCCATAAACAACATGGTAGTGAGGGGCGCGGGGAAGCTTTGAGCGCCTCTCAACATCCTATTAATATGAAAACAATTCGTCCCTCGCCTGTTACTCGCGTCTACACTCGCGAGCAATTTAATTGTGCACTTACTTTAATTTTGTTAGTACTACCATTCCACATAAATATTAGTAATTCGTGAATTAACTTTGACATTGTTGTAGAGAGCCACCAAAATTTTTTACTTTAACTACCTAAAAAGTGTTATTAATTTATCTTACTTTAATTACTCTATATAACTAGAAAAATATGATTGTATAATAATTTAATCGATATCTTCTTGACACAGCCCCCTTGATCACATTCTTGACTGCCCCCCCCCCCCCCCCCCGCCCTCTCGCTAGTGGCAATAAATACCTAGTCATATCACATATACTTATTTGAAAATATACTACGTAGAACTCCACCAATATTAGTGAAAGTAAGTAATCCTTGTAGACTTAAGAATCGTCTTAATTTATGGTTCTTATAGTAAGTTTCTTTAATTAATGAATTTTTCTAACAAAAACTGGAATTAATGAAAAAATGTAGCTAGCAGATCTTAATTTATTTTTAATCTCAAAAAATGACAAATATATATTTTATTTTTGTATTTTTTTTAATTCATTTCAAACACTGAATAAAGTGAGCGTCCTCATCAAGTTTGAGCGACGTCCTGTGTCCTGAAACGCGTGACCCCCACGTGACAATATCGTTAGTCCACGAGTGGATGGTCGACTAACATTTTTTCGAGGTTGTATATGTACACGCCAAAGGAGTGCCGTCGGGCAACACTGGAGCCATAGACTCCCATCAAGACGGAAATGCAAAACGTCCGAAATGACACTTCCGTTACATTCTTTTCTCTCTCTGCTCCGTTCATCGCTAACGCGTTTTTGCATCTCCGCACAAAACTTAATTTAAAACCTCAAAAAAACCTCTAATTTAAGTGCAATCTACTTGAGTGGCCTTAACGTCAGTTCCGTGCAAAGTAAACTAAGTGTCATGAACGTTAAATTCTGCCATGCTCGCTCTCAGCACATCGAAGTCGTCAGCCAGCAAAGCGAGGCTCGACGACACACATCTCATCGGTATCAGCGCATCGCCCAGCTTAAAAGGTAATCACTTACAAGCTCCAGCTCTCCCATTTCATTTCAGTTTAGTCCTACTTACAGGATTTGGTCCTTCGCTACTTACCAACCCCTACACTCCATATATACAAAGCCCTTCATTTCACGCAACAGTATACCTATACAATCAGAAAATAAAAAAAACTAATATTGAAGTAATGTACAGTTTTGTTGCCCGCAAGTGCACGCTAAGCGATCCCCAAAGAGTATGCATATGCGCACCGACTGCAATCAGCGATTGCTCCCATTGTGGCGCAGATTAAAATTTTAGGGTTCACCCGCTAATGTGATTGCACTCTTTTCCTCTCCCGCTGCTACGGAACCAGCCGGCGGAGCTATTAATCCGATATTATAGGGGCGGTGTGTTAGTTTTAATCACATTGAAAAATTGACGTTTGTTTGTGATCGATGAGTTTTGATTAGGATTTTAGAGGCACTTTTTTGTGAATAATGATGAGTGTATTGGGGTGGATTATTCGTGTTTTTTTTGTGAGATCGTTTGAAGGGCTTTTTGAGGGAATTTATAAATCAAGTTTATCATTTTGTTTTTACATGTTTTTTGTACCTAAGTAGTTGTTGATGACCTATTCATTAGTATAATAAAAAGTTATAAATCATAAATAAATGTAGATAGGTATGTTTAGTGAATTACATTTACATTAAGAAATAGATTATCGGCACATTGGTTTCTTGACTTTAATCTAATTGTAATATGAGATAGCTTGTCTATTTTTTTAAAACAGAAGTTCTACCCTCTTGTTTAATTTTTATGTTACAAAATTGATATCTTTACCGACGCCTAAGAATTGATTAAATACTTATGAATCATCTGGTAGTCTGAATCATAAAGAGTCTATTTCTATCTATGTCGATGATTTAGATAATTTTACTCTAATAAGATAAATTATCATATTATCTATTATGGACTCTAAAGTGTTTTTCAGATAGCATGGGTACGGTGACAGTCGCCTGTATGACGTTCATAATACGTAGGTACTATTATCGGCAACTTTTCAAGAGTGTAACGAATTGTCAGCCGCACCATCCTACATGAAACGAACTGTAATAGATAATATGATTTACTCGCACTTGTACATATTCAAAATCAGCGCCAATCATCGTCCGCTCTGAACACGAGGCGTATAGTTAGTAGGCGCGGTAAACGAGAATAAATTCCAGTTAAAATGGCTGCTTAGTTTATCGTGTTGCAACTTAGACCATTAAAAAGAAAGGACCTGCCTCGTAAACCGTTACCCCTCTGTCAAGGATCAAGAATCAATGATCTAACGCGTTTATAAAAACTGTTGCTATAGAATCGATGTTTCATTGTTGTAATCGTTTTCGTCGTATAAAGAGCTCCCTAAAAATGCCGGTTTGTGTAGTTGAATGGCATAAAAAACGGCCAAAAACTTGTAGTTTAGTAAAAGATGGAGTAACGTTTCATTTGTAAGTATTTCTACTATAATTTTATCAAATTTGTAATAAAAACGATTTCTAAAAAGAATCGATTCTTTTGACGGAACAGCAAAAAATCGATCAAGTAATCGAACATTCTATATATATATTCTGTGGATAGACTAAGCGATGTGTTGGTTAGTCTGTTTAAAAATTACGCGTGTGTGTATTGCGAGTCAATTATATATTTGTGTGTAGTGTATAGACACAGAATATACTTAATGGTGTTAAATGTTTTCGATGTGTGAGTTTACCTCGTCCCCCTCAAAAAACGACAGACTTTTTTGTTGGTGAATTCGGGTGCGAAACAGGTCCATTCTTTTTAATGGTCTAAGTGTTGCAATATCAGAGCGGACTAGAAATTTGGCGCATGCTTTATTAATGACTACGCGTATACGTTGGGCGCCTACTGTCATGACCCGAAGTTCGGTCATTGGGTCAGTGTTTCGTGTCGTCTTGTTACGGGACACCATATTTAATTAGATAAACTTGAAAATGAAAAAAAAAACAATTGCATTACATACATTGATTATAAAAATAGGTCGTCAAAGGCAAATCTTCGTAAACTGGTAGGAATTTGCGAGCGTTACGCCTTAGAGCACGGTTTAAAATACAACGTTAAAAAGACAGTGACGATGGTGTTCCGTTCAGGCAGAGGTCCAGAGACAATTCCGGGGGTGTTGCTGGAAGGTAACGTTCTGGAAAGGGTTGAGCGGTTCAGATACCTCGGGCACATTGTGACTGAGGGTCTCGTTGATAATGAAGATATTGAGAGGGAGCGACGGGCTCTGGCTGTTAGATGCAACATGTTGGCGCGACGCTTTGCAAAGTGCAGTGAGCAAGTCAAAGTGACATTGTTTAGGGCATACTGCTTATGCTTCTATTCATGTCAACTGTGGACTAAGTACACCAGACGCGCTATCAACAACATCAGGGTACAATACAATGACGCGTATCGTATCCTGATGAAGTTGCCGCGGTACTGCAGTGCGTCGGGCATGTTCGCTTTGGCCAGAGTACCGGACTTCTTCGCGATTATGCGATCGCGAGTCGCAAAGTTTTGGAGTCGTTTGCGATCCTCGAAAAACGAGATCCTCACCACACTGGCGGAGTGTCAAGACTGCTCAATTCTTAAACATTGGCGCTCAGTGCACCAGGAGCCGAATAAAAAGTAATGTAGGTAATGTACCTGGCTACTTATAATTTTAGAATTTTTATATTTTTGTATTATTATTATTATTACTTTTGTATATTTTATATTGGGTAAATACCTTTAAATAAAAATTATTATTATTATTATTAAAGCTCTCGTGCCTTCGAATACCTACCTACCTTTTATTTTTATTTTTTTTATTCTTTACAGGTTAGCCCTTGACTACAATCTCACCTGATGGTAAGTGCTGATGCAATCTAATCTCTACCTACCCACCTACCTACGTGCTACGAATAATAAATCTCGTAGACCGCGTAGCTCCTCATTCGAATTTTGACCAAGCCATATCTATACTTACTCCTATAATAAAACAGTAACAGGTCAAATTCTGTACAAAGAAGATATTTTAAAAATTTTAGTTGGAGTGGATTATATAATTATTTTTTTATCTGTCGGTCTGTCTGTCCGTATTTTTGTTTATCGGGCATCATGCCTAAACTATTGAAAAAAAACAAATTCAAACACCAAGGAGACGGTGATGATAAACCCTGTGGTTTGTGACAGCACCTTAAGCAGTCGCTCCCAATCATCATCTACTGATAGTTACATGGAAAAACATCAACGCATCATTTCTGAGCTTAGACTCATCATCTTCACTTGTAGCGTGGCGTGTCTAAGCTCCAAATCTCCCACTGGAGCTGCGTGGTGTGTCTAAGCTCCAAATCTCCCACTGGAGCTGCGTGGTGTGTCTAAGCTCCAAATCTCCCACTGGAGCTGCGTGGTGTGTCTAAGCTCCAAATCTCCCTTTCTATACGAGATACTTTGTCTGGTGCTGCATTCAAAATAGCCTGATCAAAATCCCCTACTCTTATAGGAAAAGAAAATTTTGTAGTTATTAATTTTCAGTGAATAAGCTCCGAAACCACTTATTTTTTCTCTAGAAGAGTGAAGATTTGAACATAGCCTGATGAAGACAGTGGCGTGCATAAAGTTTGTATTTAGAGTAAGCACTATAGTACAAATTGTACAATTTGGATTTTTTTTTCTCCAATATTCAGTCATTCATTCATTAACAACCCATATTTGAGACTGACTATTCTCCTTACCTCTCTCATTCTGAGAGAGGTAAGGAGAATAGTCAGGCCCAATGCGGATTGGCAGACATCTCACACGTAAATAATCAAGAAAATTCTAAGGTACATGCAGGTTTCCTCACGATGTTTTTCTCTCACCGTGTGAGACACGGAATATTTATTTTGTTATTGAAAAGATTTTCTCCAATAGGTACACAATAAATGTATCTATGAAAAGCACACCATTGGATGACGATGACTGTGAAAATTCACCTTTACACAAGAAAATCGCAACTCCAAAATGAAAACGGCAAAGCAGCAATCTTACTCCACCAACCCGTGAACTAATTTATTCTTTGACAGGAACTCGCAAACGGATTTCGCTCGCGCAGTTATTACGTTGTGCAGGTGCGGACGTAGTTTTGTTTTACCCCCTAACCCCCTCCCGCTACCCCCCCGCACTACAGACTACAGTTTCGTCGCGCCTGAAAATTAATTCCTCTACATAATCAGAAGTTCCGTCAACGCCGCCCGCGCGTAGCTTCATTGCGAAGTTTTTCTCTATTTATTATTATTTATTATGTAGGTGGGAAACGTCTTGTGAAGTTTTATATATACATATTTGAAACGGGTGTATTTGTGTGTCTTATTGAAAAGGAATATTTAAAAAGCACACATATAAGTACAGATATAAAGTTAAAAAGTTATAAGAATTGCACATACTTAGATAAATGGATTTAAATAGGGGTGAATATTTCGATGATAAAAGGGAACAAATATATATTGAACAAAAATATATTGAACGCGCTAATCTCAGGAACTACTGGTCCGATTTGAAAAATTATTTCAGTGTTTGATAGCCCATAGAGCCGTGATAGCCCAGTGGATATTACCTCTACCTCCGATTCCGGAGGGTGTGGGTTCGAATCCGGTCCGGGGCATGCACCTCCAACTGTTCAGTTGTGTGCATTTTAAGAAATTAAATATCACGTGTCTCAATCGGTGAAGGAAAACATCGTGAGGAAACCTGCATACCAGAGAATTATCTTAATTCTCTGCGTGTGTGAAGTCTGCCAATCCGCATTGGGCCAGCGTGGTGGACTATTGGCCTAACTCCTCTCATTCTGAGAGGAGACTCGAGCTCAGCAGCCGAATATGGGTTGATAATGATGATGATGAATAATTCTTAACCTATACTAAATGAAAGTAATTACTACGCTGACCAAAATGTATTTTCACAAACACTGTATTCACTTGCATTACTTTGTTCCAATGGGGATTTGTCAAGTACTAGTAGATAACATAAACATAGATTCACTGAACGATTGTTATTTAGAATTAAACACAGAAACTAACTGTTTTTAGGCTTAAAATATGCTCGCATCATTTGCAATCCATATTCGACTGACTGTTGAGCTCGAGTCTTCTCTCAGAATGAGAGGGCTTAGGCCAATAGTCCACCACACTGGCCCAATGCGGACTGGCAGACTACACACACTTAAACAATTGAGAAAATTCAGGTATGACGATGTTGTCCTTAACTGTTTAAGTTTAATTTCTTAAAATGCACATAACTTAAACATTGGAGGTGCACGCCCCGGACCGGATTCGAACTTACGCCCTCCGAATCGAAGGCAGAGGTCATATCCACTGCCCCTATCATGGCTCTCAAAAATGCTCGCACAGTGATTTATTGAGTTGCCACACAATTATTTTAATTTATTTGCATTTATTTATTTGCTCAACAAGGTGTACTAATGTAAACGAAGTGCATTTACAAACTTGACTACGTAGGGCTTTTAAAAAGCTAAGTGCTTTTTAAAAGCCCTGCGAGTCGCTTTTTAAAAGTCTTTGCAAGCTCTACGCAGCGCCTGATCGCTATACTGCGTAACCAGACGCAGCAAAGTAAAGCTTTGGCAATTGCGTAATACCACAGAACAGAAAATGCTAAAGCTAACGCTTCGTAATACGGTGCAGTTACACTGCGATCAAGTTCGCCACTCGTCTAAACCAGCTATACTTAACCTGCGGCCCTCTATGCTTTTGTTGTAGGCCCATCTAGGACATTCGGTATTAATTAAACCATTTGTGCTGGTTCGATCCCCGCCCCGTTGGTCTATTGTCGTGTACTCCTATTACAGTCTTTCCCGATTAGTTGGAGGGCAAGGGGAATATTGGTCATATTGACAAATATTCTTAAAAAAATTTTTTTTCAAAACTAACCTCGCGCGCGTTTCACCCACCGGTAGCCGCCTAACGCATCACGCGTTTTGTTTTTAATGTCTACTGTACTTATTACCTGCACGTAGTTGATTTCAGAGACTATTAGCATACTCTTAATTTATGTACAATTTAAAAAACTACTATCGTTCCTATTTCGAAACCTAAGAAATAATGTATTTTTTTTTGCGGCCTGTGATACCATGACCAACACGTGTGGCCCCTTGGTGAAAAAGGTTGAGTACCATTGATCTAAACAATTACAACGTCAAATCACTAATGGTCTAAGATCTGGCGTAAGGTATTTATACCCTCATCTGTTATTTATTTGGGATAAGAAATAAATTATAGAAATTTTCTCCTAAAGTACAGCAATGAGCCGAATATGGGTTGATAATGATGATGAATATAGTCTTTAGCTGTAATCTAGGAAAGAAGTGAATTCCGATGAAATCAAACTCCATACACAAGTACATCGTAAGCAAAAATCCGCGAGCACTCTTTGTTATAGTTGAGACAAAAAGGCCCAACGTCATAATTAAAAAAATCTCGTGCCTGCAAAGAAAGGGGGAAGTGGCGCGAGAGCAAGACGGATGGGGCGCCACAGAGGGGAGTGGCAAAGACAATGTCGCTTTGGAAGCGTTGCTTAATCATAAATATATCAAGCGGAGACGTCGTAGGCGGTGGACACACGGTCACGTTGTGTTCTTTATCACTTTTCACAATAGCATCGTTCGTTCGTTCGTTATCATCCCATATTCGGCTCACTGAGCTCGAGTCTCCTCTCAGAATGACAGGGGTTAGGCCAATAGTCCACCATTGGCAGATTTCACACACGCAGAGAAGAAAAATTAGTATGCAGGCTTCCTTACGAAGTTTTCCTTCGCCGTTAGAGACACTTGATATTTAATTTCTTAAAATGCACACAACTGAAAAGTTGGAGGTGCATGCTCCTGACCGGATTCGAACCCTCAGACCTTGGCAGACTACACACACTTAAAGAATTATTGAGAAAATTATCATCATCATCATCAGCATGTTTCCTCATGATGTTGTCTTTCACCGTTTAAGACACATGATATTTAATTTCTTAAAATGCACATAACTGAAAAGTTTTGAGGTTCATGCCCCGGATTCGAAACCACACCCTCTGGAATCAGAGGTAGAGGTCATATCCACTGGGCTATCACGGCTCTTACAATATCATCAGCCTGTTTTAATGACCCACAGTACATAGACCTCTTCACTCCTATTGTACTGCCAGCTGCATATTTATGAAGCCTGTCCTGTATATGTATATGTTCCTAAAATGTCGGCCTTTTCAAAGGTCCAGAAGAATTCAAGGGATCGTCACTAAACTTAAGAAAAAGAACGTTAAAGATTTTTTTAGAAACCTCTGCAGTCTCTGCAGGGGCAGTTGAGAAAAATATAAAAAACTATAGTAGATATAATGAAAAGAAACCAAAGTCCTAAGGCTTTTCTTGTTTTCGAATAACAGTAGCCTTCAACATAGTGCTACAAATTTAGGGGCTGATGATGATGTCATGATAAAAGAAACTGCCATCTTGGTATACTCGTATTTATGTTTATAAATTATTTTACACGCGTAATTCAAGTTACCGTAGAAATACATAGCCCATGACACTTGAAAATAACGCAGCTTTCTATCTTTAAAATATTGTAAGAGAATTCTCAAAATCGGTTCTGTAGATCTAAAGATAACCCCCTACTACCTTACAAACTTTACCTCGTCATAATATTAAGATAAATGTCTTCTTCGAGTGTTTGTAAGTAAAGTAATAAACCAACGTAAAGGTTAAAAATTAAGTTCTGACAGAAACCACTAAAAAATTTGGCACCAAATTATAAAGGGCTGATAGCATAATAAAGATGTCTGTATGTCTAAAGCCTAAGAAGGTCTATAATCAATTTTTATAAAAAATAATATTTTTCTTATCCATCATATTATTATCAGTTAACCTCCTCCGAAGCTACGGGCTAGTGATGCTCTTTATAGAAGAAGCCATCCCACCATCCACCAACCAACAAAACACAGAAATCACCGAAAATTTCGGCGCAAAATTTTTAAAGGGTTGAAAAAGTAATAAAGCAGTCTGTGTGTCTAAAGCCCAAGAAGCTAGAAGGAGGTATACATGAACGTATGAACGCTAAAGGGGGTGTTAAAACAAAACGAATGAGTTCGGACAAAGGAAGCGACGCGTCCCTACGATTACGAGCCTTTTGATTCTATCATACATAACATATTTTGATTAATGAACGCCATCTTTATGTACGTAGAGCTTTGTTGCTGAGGAGCTCAAAGAAGTTTTATTTTTCCTTGTATTTCACTTTACGTTTGAACGTTTGTTTCCCTACATGATAGTACTATGTCTACTACATGATGATTTTGTGTGGAGTCGTTTATTTCAAGATCTGCATCTTTTCCATTTGAAAAATGTTCAATGTTCAAGTTTTAAAACATTACCGCTATAAAAAAAAAAATTAATAATAATTGATTTGAAGAATACAACAACACAACTGGGATCGAACTCTGGTCTAATAATATTTTCCTCTTAGCATCGCACCGATACTTCAACTTAGATATATTATTTGCAATAAAACCGGTTTCTTGCGGCACTTGACTTGAAGACTTGAAGGTCTTGTTAACTCTCCTCAGTTTCTTGTACAACAACTCTAATTTCATTTGTCATCAGTATTTTCGACGGCCTCCGTGGCGCAGAGGTATGCGCACTGGATTTACGAGACGGAGGTCCTGGGTTCGATCCCCAGCTGGACCGATTAAGGTTTTATTAATTGGTCCAGGTCTGGCCGGTGGGAGGCTTTGGCCGTGGTTAGTTAGTACCCAACCGACAAAGACGTCCCACCAAGCGATTTAGCGTTCCGGTACGATGTCGTGTAGAAAGAGAAAGGGGTGTGGATTTTCACCCTCATCTTAACAAATTAGCCCGCTTCCATCTTAATCAAGGGTTAACTTGTAAAGAATTAAAAAAAAAAGAAGGTCTTGTTAATTATCCTCAGTTTCTTGTACAACAACTCTAATTCCATTTGTCATCAGTATTTATTATAACAATTCTAGTGTCAGTAGTAATTATTTAAGTAGATTACCAATACATAAACCTTTTGTAGGAGCCGTGATGACCCAATGGATATGACCTCTGCTTTCGATTCTGAGGGCGCAGGTTTGAATCCAATCCATGGCATCCAACTTTTCAGTTATGAGCATTTTAAGAAATTAAATATCACATGTCTCAAACGGTGAAGGAATAACATCGGGAGGAAACCAGCATACCTGAGATTTTTCTTAATTATTATCTACGTGTGTGAAGTTTTCAAATCCGCCTTTGGCCAGCGTGGCCTAAGGCCTAACCCCTCTCATTCTGAGAGGAGACTCGAGCTCAGCATTGAACTGAACATGAGTTGTTAATGATGATGGTAATAAAACATTTTGTACATTTTTCAGTTTATATTTAAAAAAATATAATAAATAGCCTATAAAAAATATAGCCTAGGCTATTATTGTGCTATTTTTACAAATCTTTTGACATCCCATTCATTAAAATAAGTTCAGAAGTTTAGGCAATACGGTAGAACATACATGCATACATAG